>NC_055960.1:30269793-30569793 GCF_018492685.1 Alosa sapidissima | reverse complement strand
TTAGTGATATCTATCTTGGAAAGATGTTCCTCGAAATGCACAGATAGATATCTGCACATCAAGGTTATGTGATATAGTGAGTCAAAAAGATCTGAATACATCACACACTAGCCTATATGATCATTCTTATCATCATTATATCATCAGTGTTTCAGGTTTTTGACTGTGCAGTTGAGAGTGATTAACTCATGATCAAAGTTTTGTAGAAAAAACGAACAGACGCAGCGCAGATAAAACGGTGATCTACTTAAAAGTCCCGGACAATTCCATGATAGCACAGCTTCCGCATGGCTACCCCTACAGCTTAAGTGGGTCTGATTTGCGAACTCGGAGTACCGTGTCCCGCCATGCCACACCTGCTGCTCTAGATGTTTCTGTAGCCATGGAACATCAGAACAGTCTGCCACAGACAACCAGTGAGCGGATTTACTTGACTTTGATCCCCAATCTGACCTGATGGTTAAAATCGTACACTTCCTGTGTGGTCATACCTGTTTGAGGCCACTATCCAATCCACCCAGAAGCCAAAAAGAAGTATTTGTACTGTATTTGTGTTTGAAAGGTTTGCAAGCCTTTCTGTCTTGTTCTCCCTGTATTCCTACTGTATATGGTCCTTCAGACCCAAGAATATGTCCTTTATATAGCTCACGCTAAGGACACGCTTCTCTCTCACACTTTAATAATTTGCCTTTAATCTTCATCACAGTGTCTCCTCTCCAGATGCTATTTTGGTCTGGCTCTGATCCTGATAGGGACACTCAAGTTTATGAATGCCCGACCACATTATACAGTCTCTTTCTAACACATGTACGTGCACACACACACACACACACACACACAGACACACACACACACGCACACACACACACACACACACACACACACACACACAAACACACACAGTTCCTAATGTCTAAACGGTCTCAATTTGTTTTATTGCCTGAAGAGGTGAACCCAAGCTTAATTGACAAATGACAACAGCGGACAGTAACCATAGCAACCCGTACCTCCTCAGATCATTCACTCCCAAGGAGCTGTTTGAAACATGGACAAAAACAAAAACAACTCATCACATATAAAGGTCTTACCTACAACAGAAACAAACAATTTTCTTCATTTCAGTGTTACATAGTTTGTAGTTTAAATTCACACAAAACATTTGGTAGAAAATAATAAAGCCAGTTAATTTATTCTTAAATCCATGGTCAATTCTGTTAGTCAAAATGTAGCCTATGTTATACAACGGGGTAAATGTTTACTTCAATATAATTCAATATTCAAGTGGTGAAACAAAGAAGATTCTAGGCACAATTGTAATTTCTCCCAAACACAAATTTAACTGTCTGATTTTTTGTCTGTTTTTTAGGACATAGATGTGTCTGATGCCAACATTTGTATAGCCTACATGTTCAGATGGTCACTGTAAACCCATTAAACATTCATCAAACCCCCAGCAGCACACATTTATAAAACTTACTTATAAGACTTTGACAATTATGTATTGAATTGAGAGAGAGAGAGAGAGAGAGAGAGAGAGAGAGAGAGAGACGTGTGTGCATTGTGAATAGAGAAGCTGTCTGATAATCCAGGATATCACAGTGGGCTTTCTGCCATTTCATGCGTGTGGAGGATAATCCCTAGATCAGGGGTAGGCTATTCAATTAATCTTCAGCGAGGTCCAGTTACAGAAAAATTTCCTCAAGCAAAGGTCCAGAGCATCATAATGTTTAACATGCGTGTTTAGGCTATGCATATGTATGTATGTATAATATTAGGATGGATGGATGGAGCCTAGTTGTAGATAGATAGATAGATAGATAGATAGATACTTTATTGATCCCCAAGGGGAAATTCAAGAAATAGAAGATTGTAGGCCTAGGCCTAATGTTTAATGTGAAATAAAATAGGTAGGCTAGCCTAAAAGGCAACATTCGAAATGAGGAGAAATAAGGCAACATAAGAGTAGCCTAATTGGGGAGAAAAACTGAGTAGCCTTGTCTATTGTTAAGATCTTAACGTGAACTTAAAATAAAATGAGCTGAGACAAGGATGGATATTCCACAGCTGGTTCCTTGAACCCAATCAGCAAGTTTAATTTTTTTTTTTTAGTTTTTTTTTTATGTTGACCCGAAATCCTGGAAACCCAGGAATATCACGTTGTTGGGCAGTGAATGCATGTAGGCTTAACTGTGGTGGATCAATCATATTGCCTTCTTAAATCGTAAAATATTCTGTGGTCTCAGTTCACTGTTGAATGGGCCTAGTCTACCCTATGCTTGCTCAAAATATATGCTTTGTCTAGTAGAGGTGCTTCAAATTGGCGCTTAAAATCGCCTGTCTCAGAATATATAGAAGAGGTCCAGGGCAATTCCGCGCAAAATTTGTCACATCCATATTTAGTTGGCGTTACGGACGTGACAGTTTTGCGTGGTATTGCCCCCGTATCGTTATATAAAGCTCTGTTCTCGCTGTCTAGCTTTCTCCTCTTTGAGCAATCGATGATTTGAAAATAACTTACTTATCGCTACTTTACTCACTGACTCGACTTTATCAGAATTCACAGATTTCACTGGCTGAGTAGCAGCAAGCGAAATGATGGTTCCTGAAGCTCCTGAAGTAAATGCTGTTATCCTAACCAACGAAACATTTAGCGCAGCTTTTAAATATTAGGCCTACGTGAAAATCTAAATTAAGCTATTATGGTCTGGGTCCGGATAGGATCACGTCACGGTCCGGACTCGGACCGCGGTCCGCCATTTGGTGATCTGCCCTAGATGAACCAGTAAGATGCAGTGTGTGTGTGTGTGTGTGTGTGTCCTCAGGCCAATTTAAGACGTGTCCTCTAGGCTGTGTACTGGTCACAGGTGATGCAAACTAAAGGACAAAACACACAACAAAAGTTATGTAACGGCCACATGCTGAGGTGAGGCTGGAGATGCCTGAGAGCAGGACGGCCATCATCACTGTTTGCTGTGGACAAACTCTCATCATCTGCATTTTTGGTCTCTATTTACCATGGTGCTACACAAATAGGAAAAGACCATAAAATGACACAGTGATATCTCTCTCAGGGCACTTTCATTGCTCCATAATGATTTCCTCTGTCCTTTGGTGTGTACACACACTGACACACACACACACACACACACACACACACACACACACAGGGACACTTACTCTCAAAACACTACTGGACCTCTGAAACTAGAGAGAGAGAGAGGGCTCTTGCGTCTTGTCTGTCCACTTCCACAGTGTTGTTGCAAGGCAGTGAGTAATGCTCAAGGCCAATGAGGAGTTGTCAGACTGCTGGCGTCATGTCTGAAGTCAAGGCTTCACCAAACCCAGCACCTTAGCACTACAGTATGGGAGCTCCAGCCAAGTGGAATAACAGCGATGACGGAGAACAGATGGCATAAGTGATAAATAATAGATTGCTATATCTCGCCAAAATTGATAAGGGATACTATATATGTCAGCATTTTCTGTTTATTTGATAAATAATAAATTGTTACACCTCTCCAAAATTTACAAGGGATACGGTATATCTCATTTTATATTTGTTTAATAAATAATAGATATCTTGTTTAACAAATACAATACATATATAAGTTGAACAGGTTCATAATATTTGTTTAAATTGATCGCAATTGATGACGTATAAAGAAAAACATTTTTAATGTTCCATGAGAAGAACAGCTTCACTTCAAGCGTACAGTATTGGGTAAGCAGTGAACACTGAGGTGGTAATAGTTTAAATGAAATGCTTAACTTCAGTTCATCAGCACTGAAATACCTGGAGAAACTGTGTTCATAGATTAACACATTGAGATCTGACAGTTGTTATGGATGAATAACAATGTTACTACAGGGCAATTTCATCTTGGCTGACAGTTTGGTCTGTAAGCCATTCCTGTGACTATATTAATGATTAAAAAAGGTTATGGCAATATGCAAAAAACAAATGGTCCACGTGTCTTCTGTCCAGGACAGCACATCTCCTTGGAAAAAAGAGAGATTGGTGCTGCTAGATGAGGTGCTGCTAGAACTGCTTTGCAAAGCACTCCCTAACATGCTCCGAACAGAATTCACATGCAGTCAGATACAGGACGCTCCCTGTATTCACATGAAGCCAACTACGTGATATCCTCTGTGACCCATGATTGAGTGTCCAGACAAATTCCAACAAAGTGTATGCGGCACCTTGGCATTCAGTGACATTATAAAAAACCACTTGGGGTTGGAGGTGCGGGGGGAAAACCGGTCAGCTGTACTCCTCTGGGATCTGTCCAGGGATCCTCACCTCCTGGTCCAGCGTGTTCCTGGGGCTGGAGTTGGTGCAGCTGGAGCGTGTCTCGGCCGTGGTGCTGGTCCTCTGCAGGAACTGGAGGAAGTTCTCCTGGAGCGAGCCCTCGTGGCTGGACGCGGCCAGCTCTGCGGGCCGGCCGGTGCAGCAGCGTCGCAGGCGCACCAGCTGCTCGCGGATCTGCCGGTTCAGCATGCCGTAGAAGAAGGGATTGACGGCAAACGAGGAGTAGGCCAGCCAGGTGACCACCTCCTCGATGTCGCCAGGGCTCTGCACCGGAGCGGTGAGTGACAGGTGCAGGTGGAAGGCGAAGTAAGGGAGCCAGCAGACCAGGAACTGGCCCACGATGACCGCCAGCGTGAGTGCGGCCTTGCCGCCGCCGCCGAACACGCGCTCCGGGGAGAGCCGCTGCTGCGGGAGGTTGCGCGTGGTGGTGATGATAGTGGTCTGGCTGCTGATGGAGTCCGAGCGGCGCTTGACCGCGGCACTGGCGGCCCATGTGGGCACTGGCACCTGCTGGCGGGAGGCCACGCGCGCCACCTTGTAGACGTTGCAGTAGACTGCGAAGATGACCACAGCGGGCAGCAAGAAGCACAGCACGCTAAAGAGGACGGCGAACACCTTCCTTAGGCGGCTGTGGCTCCAGTGAAGGGAGCAGTGGGCCGCCGCAATGGAGCTCTGGTGGCCGTAGGCCGGCCAGCCGAACAGCGTCACCAGGGCCAGCAAGATGGACTTGACCCAGATGAAGACCATGACCCCGACGGCCAGGTTGAGGGTCATCTTCACCTCGTAGCGCATGGGGTGGACGATGTAGTAGTAGCGCTCCACGCTGATGGCGGTGACGGTGAGGATGGACGCGCAGATGAGGAACACGTTGAGGAAGATGTACACCTGGCACTCCAGCACCGTGAAGGAGACCGTGCCGAAGTAGGGCGAGCTCGAGATGATGCCCAGGGGCATGAGCAGCACGGCGCACAGCAGGTCCACCGCGCACAGGTGGCACACGAAGGCAAACTTCTTCATGTGCGGCGCGCGGGCGATGGCCACCATGACGCCTGTGTTGCCTAGCAACGCAGCCAAGTTGAGCGTCACCATGCAGAAGAGCCCCACCAGGTCCTTCATCTGCGACTGCGAGGTGGTGACCACCTCCATACTGGGCGGCGTGAGACGCGTGGGGGCCCACAGGCTGGTTGTGGCGTTTGGCACGGACGGGTAGGTCACAGGACTCTGCATTGGACCTGACCAAGCTTTTGCCATCATTGGACCTTCCTCTGCATTCTCCATTGTTCAGAATATGGCCAGCGACTCAGACCGCCATCACGGCACTTCACTCTCCAGACCCTCTGTGCAGGACTTATTGGGATGGAGAACTGAATCAATCAAAGATTTAAAAAAAATACTGCTTAGAACATTTTTACAATGGGAGAAAAACATTTAACACTTGAAGTTTATTCAGAGCAAATCCTTTCTAAAGGAACAGGTGTGTATGACAAATATATAGGAGCAGAGATTTACCTCACACTTTCAATATATAATAGACAGCTCTTCAGGGGTAACTGGCCTCCTTAGAGCAGATTGTTATTTTGCATATTTTAAACAATGGTACAATTATATGTGGTATTATGCCATATAATTACATAGCTGAAATAGATTATACACCAAAATGCAGAATGTAAGAGAAATCATGTCATGAAAGCGCACAATGGGAGGAGAAATTTGATGCATTGTGTGGTATTTTTAGTCTATTTTTGTAGTCTTCTATATGACTATTCTTCAGTTGGCCTAATAGTAGTAAATTATGGTTAACATGTTTTATTTACCATAATTTGTTCAATCTTATTAATCAATCTTAATAAGTCATGACTATTTGAATAATTAAAAAAAAGAATAATACTGACCATGGTCACCAATGCATGAAAAATCCATATTTCTGTTGTGTGTTCCTGTATATCTCACTGTTCGTGTGGTAAGAGGATAATCGCAAATTACTCCATAAATGTAAATGATCTTAGCAGGGCAAGGGGCGGCCTATGGATTGGAGGCTCATGGCTTTGTATATTTCAAAGCCATGACATCTCTGTTACGTAAGTGTGTCCTCTCTTCTAACCCTTAATCTAGAACATCAGAGCCAAAATATGTAATACTGAGATGTTCTGGTGGATGGTTTCACACATTAATGCTGGCCTTGTATCCAAAGGCTCATCCTCTGAATCATTTCTATTAATAGACGCACGTGGTCTTTAAAATTCTTTGTGAATGCAATGCTCACCTCAAGCCAGTGGCACAATTTAATATTCAGATGTAGCACAGTTTAATATGAAGATCAGTTCAGTGATGGACACAGCTCTGTGATCCATACGGGTTCACAGACTGATTTATGGGCCCCTTGTTTTGTCTTTGTCGTCAAGGACAAATCGAGATGGGAGACACCGTAGGTGTTCTATTTTACATGTCTCTCAAAAACAAAGAGCTGAGAACACAAACAGCCCTATCTCCCCCTTCAGTAATGTGCCAGCTCCTTTCACCCAACTCAAGAATAATATGTTTTTGCACTGGATTACCTTCCGTAATCAATAATGTTAGCGGGTGGGATTGTCTTTTGCTGTCAGTGATGTGGTCATGCATGAGTCACACATGATTGTCCCTAGGTCATCAACCAACCCATGACCTTCCCTCCTCAAGGCCACTCTTCTTCTCTAATGATCCCCACAGATCTGCTCCCTCGTAACAAAGTATACTACCCAGAATATTAGAAACCTTTCAGCCCTTTCACATTTGATAAAGTAAAATAACATGGAAAACCTGCAAATAATAATAAATTCTGAGAAACAGTGGATGTCTTTTCTATTCTATTATCAATGAATGTACAGCATAGAGATGAAAGATACTCAGCATGAAGGTTCATTCCTTTGTATCATTTGATAAACAGCAAGGCCTAGGTAGAACATGCATAAGTCTACTTCAACATACAGATCGATACTCGTTCTCTTACCTTTCCCATCTTCTGTCCATTGAGAGCACAGTAAGATTCCACATATCCACATGTTCTGAACAGTACCTATATGTCACCCAGTGATGTTAACTCAAATGATCTACTGGAAGAAAACTACCATTTAACTAGTGAAGTTTCCAGTTATTTCCATTGAAGAGAACTTCCCAAGGTCAGTCCGCCGGCCCGGTCTATTCATGGAGCTGGTCGTTTCCCTGCACCGGAGTGATAAAAGATCACAGGGCCGATGGCCTGCCTCGGCCAGCCAAGCTGTGGGGACCTGAGCAGCGGTCGCCTGGTCTGGGCTGGTGCACCACACAAAGCCTGTCCTGATGCTGCTATCTGTGAGGCTCGGCCTGACGGGCTCAGATAAGGTGCAGGGGCCAGGAGGAGAAGCTCCACTGGTGCGCTGATCAACACTCTCAGTAGCGCAGAGAAGCGTCTGTGACCCTGAGGATGTGTGAGGGACCTGTGATGCGGCTCGCTCTCCCCATCCCTCCTCCTCCTCCTCTCGTCTCTTCTCTTCGCTCACTCCCTCACTGTGTATGGCAGTGACTGTCACACATTGTGTGCCTTGCTGATTCCCCCCCCCCCCTTCTCTCGGATAGACAGATGCTCCTCTGTCCCTTTGACAGGCAGATGTCCCCTGGGTCCTATAGTGCACCACGTCACTGACACCAATTTCAGACTCACCATTGCAAATTTAACATGAGAGACTTTATTGTGAGTTTCCTGCTAAACCAGTTAACTTAATGGAAACACTTTATATAGATACTGTATACTTTGTACATGTCATTAATAATGACTTTTAACAACATTTCTAACCACAGTTAACAGCGGCACGCAAGTAATCATTTTATCTGGTAGTGTACAGAACAATGTTTTCGTTTGGTAAGTGCATTAAAAACTGCTTTATGACATAATGTCTTGGTGACAGTGGAATGCTATTACATTGCATCATGGGAGTCCTTTGGCCCTTCCCCCCAACACTGACATCACATGAACATTTAAAAAAAAGAGACACTTAAAATATTCTATGCTCTAAAGTTCCTAAACTGAAAACATAACTAAATGCAGAATGAGCATAATGGTTCCTCTACTAGAAATGCAGCTCTGGTTTTAAAAGATTGATCAGACAGCCTCACATTGACTTAACAGTTTAATGGACGTCAACAGTGCCATCTTATGGTCAGTTTTAACAAGGGTTAAAGGCAGAATCACAACCATAGTATTCCCTAGTACCCAATGACAGAAAACATTTTAAAGGCAATCTCTGTGCCTTGGTTTACTTTGTGAACCAAGTGTCTTCAGTGTAATAAGAATACAATCTCATGCTGGTTGATTCAACTCTACTATGCATCAAACAAACAAACAAAAATCCTCCTGCATAAACTCTTGTATGCATAAAGCCTCATCGTCTACCTGGCAACTTTGAAAACAACAAAAAAGAAAATTACTAAAATAAAACCTTCATATACAGCATTAGGCTAGACTAATATAAAGAAATAAGGAGCAGTTATAGACCATCAAACAGTGTAAGCCTTGCTTAGTTTTCTGTCTGACTTTAAAGTGTGCAATATGAGAAAATATTTCAATGAGACATAACTTCTCTTACTTCAACACCAGGCTTTGCTGGAAGACATAGTCAGTTATCATAAGTGAATATTGCACTTGGGTCAATAGCTAAACTAAATGTAAAAAGTGACCAGAATCATCAGATATGAAGAGAAAAGGCACAGAGGACTAAAAGCAGATACTTGAGGATTTCCTCCCGTGTGACCTGACTGCGTGTCAGGATGGGGGCTTTACATGCTGAGCTTGAGCATGTAGCGAATGCGACACTGGCTCTCCTTATAAATGAGATACTCGCTGTTGCTGAAGCTGCTGTCCTTGTACTGGGGCTGCTTTTTGGCACGGCCATGGGGAACAGCCACCTTCTTGCCATCCAGAGTGATGAAGACGTCCTTGGAAGGATCTGAATAAAGGCGGCAACAACAACAACCACACACACACACACACACACACACACACACACACACACACACACACACACACACACACACACACGTACACCAAAAAAACACAAGTCCTTCATTTGTCCTACAACAAGTGGATTCCAAAATGTACGTACAAAACTTTACTCAGAAACACTAACTAATAGACCAAGCATTTCAAACTGATGTAGAATTTAAACAGATGGCATTACTGTTCAAAAGGATGATCATCTTATCTGAACTCATCCATGGGAACCGTAGAGCTTTTCCAGGACAGCTCTTGTAGTGTTTCATGGTTTTTGGTCATGCTGGCCTGATTTTCAGATGGTGATTATGCCGCCGACCAATCAGTTTGGCAATAGCACAGTGATTCTCTGGGTTGCTAGTGGCTTTCAAGTGCAAACACTAATGTAGCAATTACAACTCCAATGATTGGCTCAAATATTGCCTACAACGATGCCAAGGATGGATGTGTGTAATCTGTGTTCTCCCAGAGTAGAATGTGCTACCCGACAAACAGCCAAGTATGGCTAATTTATCACTTCCTCAGGGTATGCACAATGCCCCTACGATGTAGTTCAAATGCATGTGTTTGATGGAATTAACTTTAGAAAACAAACTGAAGCAATGGACTACATTTCCTGGATGTTGAATTGCAAAATAGATGACAATAGTTTTAGTCATATATTGGTTGTATTTTGGGTAGTATGAGGAGCGGTATAGCCTGTATTTTTTAGTTTCTCTACTTAACACACCCATGACCATTCTGTCACAGTGTGGTTGATCATAGCATTGGCCCATGTAGACATCTGTGTTTGGTAGTATGCATGCTGGAGTACTGCAGTTCTGGACTGTCTCAGGGGATATTCACATCATAGTCACATCAGGAAAATGATGCCAGACTGTTAAAGAGAAGGATTATGAGCAGGTAAGAGGTAACTTATATGTGCTCCCACCTGGTTCTTGGCTGCCTCTCGCCACAACAGAGTCGAAACCAGCAGGTGGCTTTCTCAAGGAACAGTCATCATTGGTGATGGTATGCTCTCTACCCAAAGCCACCTCATTGAGGAACATGATTCCAAAGCCCTTGGAAGTAGAGACTGCAAAGAACAAAAACTTTGACATCAAGAATATGACAACAAAACAGATCTTAAAATGTGTGCAAACCTACATCAACCACTTTCTACACCTGTTAATCTGCACAATTATTCTCTCTTCATGAACTGGGTAAAAGGTGCACTAAAATTCACATACAATATATATTAATAAAAGGGGCAGTCTCTGGTGGAGACATGCACTTTGTGAGCATGCAAACAAAGCTGGATGTCATCGTTTCTGAAAGAATCATTCTTATAATGATCATTATTATTAGCATTATCATTATTGTTATCGTTATCATTTTCACTATTATTATTACTATTAGGGCCCACTGGGAAGGAGGTGATTACAATGTGATAAATTAGCCGACATGATGTAAACAAGGTTGACGCTTTGAAAGTCTGAGGATGTGTGAGGATGTGTGCTAAAAAACACAGCAGAGATGTGGTAGTCTAGTCGTAGAATTATTTACACATTTAGGGAACTTATCTGCAAACATAAAAAAAAGTCTGTTATAGCATCACTTTGAAAATATGGCTTCCCATGTGGAAAACACATCACATGTTGAATCACACATCACATGTGAATGAATTGTTGGATGACAACTAACTACTTGTCGGGTGGACCAATTTATGTGCACTGAAGAAAAAACATGAAAGCTAATACATCCTACTTTTCTCAGTATCACAACAGTATGTTATCTATGCACAGTTCTCTAGGGTGTGACTGCTTGTGATTTGTTCACTGACCATAAGAGGCTGACTTGCAGTTCTCGGAGGCAAAGTAGATGCCTTTGCCCACACGTCCTCCTGAGTGCGGCATGATCCGCAGGCCCCCTTTCAAGATGGCCGCCACCACAGCCACATTGGTGCCATGCCAGAGCAGTCGCCGGTTCTCCAGATGGTCATGCTGCTTGAACCGCTCGGCCTGTGAACAATCAGGCGTGAGATGCTAACTGATGGAACGTAACCTACGATGGAGTCAATAATGTGCATGCAATCATTTGAAATACTATCCAAAGTGGCTGATTCCATCCCCTTCTAGAAGAGGTGCCACCTGATGAAATTATCTGGCATGTCAACAACTCTCCCTCAGGCTATTCAAAAGAACCCCTGCTCTGAGCCCACCAATCTGCAAGCCCATATGCCAACAAAGTGGTCTGACCTGTAGAAAGGCCCAATGGTCTGGGCCTGGTTTCCCGAAAGCATCGTAAGCCTAAGATGGTCGTAAAGTCCCTCTTATGAATGTCTTAAGATTTGCCGACTGTTTCCCGAAACCATCGTAGCTTAGGAGTGTCGTGAAAACACTCGTACATCTACCAGAGTTCAGAGTTCTCATTACTGGCTAAGAGTGCCTTAACAGCTACTTCTCATTGAGCTCAGTGCAAATCAAACCAGCTAATAGGCTAATTGAAATAGCACTACGCCTATGTATGGTGAAGGGTATGTGATGATGTGGGGCTATTTTAATTCCAAAGGCCAAGGGAACTTTTATCAGGATGCATAGTATCCTGGATCCATGAAATAACTGGGCTTAAAAAATAAAAATCTGCCTGCCTCTGTGGGAATTTAACATAGGGGTGCCAATTAGGGGTCGACCAATGATCGGCCGGGCCGATTATTAGGGCCGATATTTAGCATTTTTATATAAATGTTATAATATCGACCCTTATATCGATAATTTTTTCCACAGATAAGCCGATATTGAAATGGATAAAGAATGAAATGCGCTACTGCGTCTCTCACTCCCTGCATTTGCTACTCTGTGGTCGAGAGCATTGGCCCGCCCACTACACCGTGTGATTTGTTAGTTAGCACGAATGCAGCTAATAATGATCGAAGACTGACCACACAGAAAATGTAGGGTTCTCATTGAGGCAGACTAGGCTTCAGTGGTACGGAGCTCTTTTTCAAAGGTAAGAAAGGTACCTTACATTGCTGAAGTTCCAATGAATCACAATCCTCTACACTGAAGTTGCAAAAACACCACCGACATCAGTATTGGCCCTGAAAAAACCATATCGGTCGATCCCTAGTGCCGATACTTATGACCCCTGTATTTTAAGGAAGAACATTATTAAATGATACATTATTCATTCACAAAGAAAATTGGTGTCCTTAAAGGTTGGATATTTCTTCATTTTTTTACTTAAAGCAACACCAAAGAGTTTTTTGTACCTTATTATAATGTTTCCAAAATCATTTCAGTGGTTCATCAACTCGTAACAGGGTGAACGGCACTTCTGCATTCGCTTTGCGGGCCTCTATTGGCTATAACCGCACTATGTAAGTTTGTCAGATCGGGTAGCGGATCTGTAGTTCGATGGAATGAGACATAAGAAACTACAAATTTGCCTTGCTTCTGATGTCGCAATACATCATACTTTCATTAAATCATGCAGCATACTCTACCGTGTCTGTGGACATCGTTATTTGCAAAGCCGGTCCTAGATAAACAAATAGCGTGCGTGCGACAGAGGAAAGCAGTGCACGCGTCTTTACGCTACGAGCATGTTCGGTAAACAGTCAGAAAAATACAAACGAACGATCTTAAGATGAATCGTAGAAAACCCTCGAAAGTGCGTGTACAGTGTATGCATTGTTATCGGGAAACCGGGCCCTGGCCTGTAGAAAGGCCCGATCCTCACCTCTGCTTCTCTCTCCACTTGCCATACATCCACAATCTTTGCTTTCCTGTAGCCGTCTGCTGTGGCATCCAAGTATTTTTGAATGACCTAAAAAAAGAGATATGCAAACATAACACTTGTTATTTCCGCAAAAACCAATGCAAAAGTTAATAATATGATAAGAATGTCTACCTGAAACTCCTCTGTATCGCTTCCTAATGTGTTGAGGTTGCACTTCAGAGACTGATAGTCCTTGTCTAAAGGATGAGGCACCATCTCCACCTCCTGAGGCTTCCCCGACTCTGCCTGCAGACTCTGGGCCACTTCAATATCTGCCAGAACCTGTTATAGCCGAGAGACAAACATACCAGTAAATATCTTTAAAGGAAAATTCCGGTATTTAGCACTTTGAGTCCCTTTTCTGGTTTGTTTTGGATGAATTAGAGTGGTGGACACCGAAAATGCAATGTTTTTTTTTTCAAATACTACACAAAACTGCAAACAGAAAAGTCTTCTTATCTCTTTTTAGACACCTGTGCTACAGTAGCAACCTTAGCTTATAAATAAAAGAATGATAAAATAAATATTAATACAAATTATAAAAACAAACAAAAAGCATAAAAACAGGTATGTGTGTGTTTCACACCAAATAAAAATATTTTCCTCTCATAACTTATTTAAACCTGGCAAACTTTAGGCGCCAGGGTTAAGAAAACAACACCATTGGATTTTGACATTAAAATGTAAAAAAAGCTTGAAAGTGGTCAGATATAAAGTCCTACTGTAAATGTAAAAAAGAGTATAAACAAAAGTTTATGAAGGGGGTAAATTTACCCATCTAATTTGCCACTGGATGGCAAACACTTCAAATTATGCACCTTTCAGTAAATACTGGATGTTGAACATTTTTGAGCAGGTTTACTTTCTTTTTTGTCATAAAACAGTAGGCCTAAGATGTAAACTAACAATAGTAAACTATTACTAGCCTATAACCACAAACCGTTATTATAATCCTACAATAAAGTACAGTAGCCTTGTCAAATCAGTTCCTGGGTGACTGTGTAGTTCTTCAGTCCTATTTTTACTACCCCTGCTTGTCTGTACCACGTCTATTACGGACTATCATCACGTTCGATTCACGCCCCGTGGTCCTTTCCGGATCCCACCCCAACTCTCTCTCTCACTCACTTCCTGTCATTCTCCACTATCCTGTCAATTAAAGGCATAAAAGTCCATATATATATATATATATATATATATATATATATATATATATATATATATATATATATATATATATATTATATATATATAAATAAAAAAAAATCTCCAAAAGGTAGATATTCTCCTTCAGAATCAGAATAGGTGAATAACATAGTCTACCCAAGACTTCATCACACGTGAACGTTTTTTCAACAGGTGTAGGCCTATTTCTGCTTCAATTTGTGCAAAACTGACTGCATCGCTTCCGCATCATTACAAACAAATGCACATCTTTGTGTTTCTCACGTGTAGCCTAATACAAGTATGAAAACTTTGTGCAGCGAATTTGGGGCTTGAATCAAAACTCTGGATGTCTAGCAACTACAGTAGTGGAGGAGAGTACAAATGGGATTTGTCACCGTACTTGGATCTATCGTCTATTTTATTCAGTGTTGTTGTTGGTCACAATTACAGTCTTTTTCAGTCGCTAACAAGCGTTTGTCTAACCAGTTGTCACATTTTCAAAAACACAATTAGCACAGCATCGGCCTTTTGTGGCCATACCATTCACACATTTCATGTCGTTTTCACACAATATGCAGTCAGTGAACACATTTCCACAATGCTTACATTTTCTTAACAAACAAGCTATACCTCCTAACAAAATTATGGATTGTTTTTGCAGTATTTACGAATGTTAACACACAACATCCCACAATAGCAAAAACAATATTCCAAACCTTAGATACAGTATAAAAACCTCTGCTTATGCTACCAAGCGGTATTATCCCATCGCCTTGGATACTGTAATATCAGATGCGATGTTGATGAAAACTTGTGGCCTAACCCTGAAGATCCCATTTTATCTGGGCTTTTTGCTGTTGTTTTTTTGTTCAGAATGCTCTTATGTTTCATGGATGTTTTGTTCACTGTAAGCAATACTGTAAAACTTTTTCTGTTCTATCATGTCACAACATGACTTAGAAAAACTCATTCATGCATTTATCTCCAGCAGGGTTGATTACTGCAATGGACTGTTCACAGGCCTTCCTAAAAAGACTATTAAACAGCTTCAGGTGATACAAAATGCAGCAGCTAGGACTCTAACAAAAACTAAAAGAACTGACCACATTACTCCAATTCTTAAGTCCTTGCACTGGCTTCCAGTAAGTCACAGAATTGACTTTAAAACACTATTGCTTGTTTATAAATCAGTAAATGGAGCAGGACCTAAATACTTGTCAGACATGCTTCAGCAGTACACACCTTCTCGTCCTCTCAGGTCCCAGGTGAAAAACCTGCTAGTAAAACCTACAGTTAGAACTAAACATGGCGAAGCAGCTTTTAGCTGCTATGCGGCTCAGCTGTGGAACCAACTTTCGGATGACATTAAAAAGGCCCCAACTGTAGCCAGTTTTTAATCTAGACTTAACTGTTTTAATCTAGACTTAACTGTTCTCAGATGCTTTCTGCTAACTGTGCCGAGTTACAAATTCTGAATCTGCCTTGATAATTATTCTACTTTGTCTTTTATTACTTTTTTTTACTACTTTTGCCTTTGTTTTTGCTTACTAATTATTCTTTATTTTTAAATGATTTTACCTTGTTTTTTATGTTTTCTTTTTATTATGATCTTTACCTTTTAACTATTCTTTGACTATATTGCCCTTCTATGCTTTTATTTGTTATTATTGTTTGGTTTTGTTTATGTAAAGCACATTGAATGACCTATGTGTATGAAATGTGCTATATAAATAAACTTGACTTGACTTGACTTCTATCATACTGTAAACAGTATTTCTACTGTACCTCCTGTAGTAAACAGTAAAGGGAAAAAAACTGATTTGCTTTTTACTGGAATGCTTTTGAATGTGAACATTACATGTGTTTGACTGCATGTACCTTGTGAAGTGAAAACAAGTGTTATTCTTTGACAGAATAATTTAATTTTGAGTCAGATTTCCAGTGTTTTGGTAAAGTTAGTGTGTGCAGAGAAAGATGTGTTAGTATATATTTTAACAAAATGTGTTTTTGAGAAGAAAATTATCCATTTGGTCAATTGTGTTTTGTAGGTGTGAGTCTGTGTAAAGAGTTTTAGAAAAAGTATCTGAAGTATGGGTAAGCGCTTGTTAGCGATTGAAAAAAACTGTAAAAATACCCTCAAGGGCCGAATTACATTATTATTTTGACATTGGGTTGCGGGCCGGAATTGGGCCGGTAGTTTGAGACCCCTGGGCTAAACTGTGTTTAAGAATGCTCTATTAGGGCTGTTCTTAAAGGGACACCAGGCAAGCCTGATGTTTTTTTTCTCTACGAAACTCCCCCTCGCTCGGTCTGAAGCTCTTTTCCTTTTCTTTGCGTCTTCCGTCAAGGGTTTTTGCTGCTTCTTCGCCGGCTCTGCCATTATACACACGTTTGCCACAATCTCTAGCGTTTCGTTAGCCTGCCTCTGTGCTGTAAACTGATCCTGCTTCGGTCGGCAGGTAGGATACACCGAACTTGCAAGTGGGATATTCTTCCTACAGGCAGTAGGGGCGGGCGAGAGAGCCTTCATTCGCCCCGTAATGAGACATTTAACCATATACCGACTTACGAAGATGATTAATTAACATGAAAACGTTGCCTGGTGTCCCTTTAATGGAGGCTCAGGGCAAAACAACCTTACCAGAAGCATCTCCTTCTTCTTTTCGATGACTTCGGCGTCGCAGATGACGGGTGGCCTGCATCGGCCAAAGTTGTGGGGGATTATGGTGAAGAAGTTGGACGAGAGCTCCTCCAGACGCTTCTGATTGGAGCCACTTTTCACCGCCTCCTCAATCTGCTCGATGACCTCAAATCCCTTCGCTATCTGACTCTTGCTGAGCTTTCCCAAGGGCATCTTCTTGATATCTGTGAATTTACATCAGAACATTGACACAGCTGAATAGCTAAGATACAGTACCTAGCTAGCTTTGTATTCTGGGCATTCTGAGACGCATTTGACCACTGCTGTAGTGTATACATGTACACCAATACCAATGCATTCTGAAGTGAAGAAAGTTGCTAGGTCGGTAATCACCTAATAGAGGATCGCTCAGACAATGGCAGAAGAACTATGAGTGAGGAAATGTTATGAGGTTATGTGCCATCAAAATTATGTTGGAAACATTATGCATTAAGGTAAAAAAAAACTGTTAAGGGTGCCTTTAAACAGGATGTCATCATTATTTGTGCTCCTTCTTTTTTGGCAGTCCTAAAAAGGTATGTTAAGAGTAAAGTGAACAGGTTGACACGAAAACACGAAGTCCTGCCTATGAAAAATCTGTTTTATTAACAGGCGTTTTCATTAATTACTAGTTCATCTACCTGGCTGTAGAGTTGTGCAAATTAAAATCACCCAGTTAAGAGAATGGTTGGAACTATATGTTATGACAGTTGATAGGCCTTTCCACCAGCAGAGAACCAGTTCTGTTCTGGTTCACCGTCCAGATTTTGAACCATTTGGAGCATTTCAAAGAAATAAATAGTTTGGAAGTGGAACCTGAAAATTTGGTTTAGAGCTAGTGCTTTTAACGTCACCCAAGACTGTGCTTATGTGCGATGTGCATAACCTTTGTTTATGTAGTCGTGAGACGTGACAACGCGTGTGCATTTCAGGCGGCATGCCTGAAATGCGTTGTCACGATAAACAAATCTTGCACACAGGAAGAAAGCTATTCTTTTTAGGTCTTTTTTACATTTTACTTTATTCTCAAAAAACAAACGTTTGCATCATGTAAAACAGACCTGTTGGTTACCCAACATAATAAGAAATTTAAATGTAAAGCTTCCAATGCATATCGCCCCCATGTGTCCGAACCCGAACCGAACCCGACTACAATTTCTAAATATTTGTCCGAACCCGACCCGACCCGTCGGGACCCGTCGGGCTTGGGTCGGGTAGCCACACTCTAGTGGGTATCATTATACAGCTTCATTATATCATTATATCATTATATGCATGCAACACCCTTTGTTGACAAAACATACTCGACCTTGTGGGATTAAACAGGCTCTTGTTTGCCTGTTCACTAGATCTCACACCACAGTTAAAAAAATTCTGAACAGTCCATGGCAGTGTACATCAGTGAGCACGGTTCCATGCAGCCAATAAACGGTTTCAAATTTGAGCCCGACCGATTTATCGGCAGGCCGATATTATCGGCCGATATTAGGCATTTTCCAAACTATCGGTATCGGCATTTATAATGGCCGATAAATTAATATTTTAAAAATAAAATAAAAACGGACGAAACACCCTTCAACCATGTCATGAGTGTTGGCGTTGTATAGTTTGTCCACCAGAGGGCACTCTACACCGTCCCTGCTGGCAACCCTAGTGTATAACGCGCCACACATCCTGCAACCTGCTGATCCAGCCAGAGTCGGGCAGAGAGAACCAGTTATCCGCGAGTGAGATCATCAGTGAAGTGTGTTCATGGTGATTTGGTCACGAGACATACATTGCTTGAAATAACAATTAAAAGAACATCCCCGTCAGTTCTCTTAACTCAAATAAGCCTGACAAAATTCGTGAAAACAATGTCCAGTTTTGCTGCTGTTAAATAAGCCAAGAGTGAAGCGGAATTAGCTAGTAATTACGTTACGTTGTTACAGTGTAGTTGACTGTCTGTCCTTTTAACTTTTGACAATGTGACTGAAGATGTACTTCTTTAATAGGGAGGGAAAGTGAAAACCAGCGCCCCAAGTGGTTGCGTTCCTATCGAAGAGCAGCTCCAATGTTAAGTCATATAGACCTATTTTTTAAAAAAATATTGTGAAGCCAAATCAGTGATGTTATCCACCAAAAATATTTTTCAGTGTCTATACAGTAATAATATTCTAACTGTGAAAATGTCAGACCCTATTTTGCCTTATTTAAGAAAATCGAAATTGCTCCTTTTGTTTCATAAAGAACTACAAAAGAAGTCATGTGACTTTACCCTTCAACGTTACTCACGGTAGCATGGTTTGTTTATTAGCCTGGTTAGCATTGACACTTAACACTTACAGCTAGCTCTTCATGTGAGTAGAAGCACAACACCAGTTATCCTGACATAAAGGTCATCACCACGCGGTTTACATCACGTTCCGTTATTACAAAAATATGTTAAGCCAGTTAAGAAAATTGCGTATTGATCAGTTAGAGATTAAGCGCCCAAACATGTGACGTCACATGCAGCTGTAGTTCCTTATCACCGTGTTACGACAAAAACTCAAAACAATTCAACTGATCCTAAAAATAAGGTATGACCACTTGAAGCAATAGAGGTGACCCCAGTGCCTAACATATGGAAGGCATTCAATTAAGATCCCAATGTGTACCGAGATATATTTTTTCTAAAAAAAAATAACATCCACTCCGCTAAACTCTAGGAACGCAACCACTAGATGGCGATGAGATTACTTTCCCTCCCTATAGCGTGACAGTTATAGCAGTGAGACGTATCATCAAAGATTGTTAAGGCGGAGCAAGATATTTCATCAGGATAATCCCCCTTTATGCAGAGCAAAGGCAGCGACTGCTCCATTGAAGTCTATAGGCATAGCTCATAATTTAACCACATATGTTAAGGTCTTGGTTCTATAGAGTTAGGAATGTGAATTTCGGGCACGTTTTCATGATCCTCAAACCCTTCTGAACATTTCAGGTACATTTTTAGCATTTTTGAGCATTCCAGTCTGGAGAAAATCGACTTTATATCAGGTGTGCGCCGGTTATTTATGCCGCTGCTGTTGGCCGGTTGCAACGTAAGCTCATCAATACGTCATCGACACGCCTCTTTATGCAGACAGGATTCGATCCCCATTTTGCGCCCATAGACATGAACTACGACGAAGTATCTTGCTCCGCCTTAACAATCTTTGGTATCATCTCTCCCCGGCCTGTTATTTTGAAAGCGTATGCAGAGAATGTCTAATAAGAGGAGAACCTTCACTCTCGGAACGCTTCCGGTGTGGTACTGCATCTAGGGGCGCTCGCGGGCGAGTCCAGAATGAATGGAGGTCTATGGAGCTGTACCCGTCAAAATCCACTTTTCTCGGGATATAATTTTTTTTCAAGTAATTTGAATATTGTATTCGAAAGGAGAGGCAAAGACAATACACTTGGTTGAGTATTATATTTTTTAAAGTCACTTCATTGTTCTAAAAAGCCTTTCAAACGTGTCAATGACGTCATTCATTAGCATGATCATAGCATAGCATAGCATCAATGCTAGCGTGTTATGGGCAATAACGACCCAACCTGTAAGAAAACGAAAGGACATGACTCCCGGATTATTTCACTTTTGATTGATAATCCATATCCATTTTGCGAAAAATAAAATATGAGGGTTTCAGTTGTTAAATAGGTGAAAACAATAAATGTAGCCATGTAGCTCCATAGGACCCCATGTATTTTGGACTAGTGTTGTCACGATACCAAAATTATGACTTCGATACGATACCTGCCATAAATATCACGATGCTCGATACTGAAACGATACTACGGCGAAATCCTAAGATATCTGGAAAAGAAAGGACTCATACCTCCTCCAAGTGTATGGAGTCATTTGTGTTGAATTCGGTGCACTTTTGTAGTGTGCAGGTCAATTCTGGGTTCTAAACTTCTAAAATTCCTACATAATTATTATTTTTTATAGTCAGTAAAATAGTAGGCCTACTTTGTGTGATTAAGTCCTTTATTGTTTGTTATAGTTCATTTACATTGTGTTGTGTTTTAGCAATAAAGTAGCTTTAAATAGCCAAACTAGGCTAGATCAAGGTCAGTGTTGAAATTACTGCATGCAACTGCATGAAATTACTGCATCACTAAATGCTATGCAGAGGGGCCTAATCTTTAGGCCATCTGATGTACAGTATTGATGGGTTTCATCAGGTCCCTTTCCACAGGTGTACAGTATTAATCAAGCACCATGCAGTCTGCATTGATAATCAAGGTGCTTGATTTTATACACCTGTGGAAAGGGACCTGATGAAACCCATGAATAGGCTACCCTAGGCCTTTCCGTGTTCATGGGATTTCTTTGACAGTTGCAAAGGGAAAAATGTGAGGATAGTCTTCTTTGCGCCCAGTGTACAAGTACGACGTTCCAACCACTCAGGTCTTCGTCAGATAGGCCTACACCATTACCTGTTGCAATATATCTGTGTGCATTCCTACATTACGTCTATTTCTTTGATAACATGATTTGCTACCACGTAACAATAAGCCGCTATTATTATTAGGACTCAACACGCGGTGGTAATATATGCTGTGGGCTTTAATTAGCACATTTCGGGTAGCCTTTCCTACATCTGGGCAATAATTATTGAACAAATTGCAGTTTACATGCCATGCCTAATATTACCAGTAGTACTGACCGAACATGAAATAGATTGTTTGGTAGTGTTGGTAATGTTATTCTGGCGTGAACATTGCGCTTTCATCACGTTAGCACCCTATGATTACAACTCGTTATGTCTCGTCAAAATTCATTGATGAAGGAAGGTTCGCTTTATCCCAGAGAACCATACTCGTTTCACTTAGGCTAGACTAAAACAGGATAGAAGAGAAGAACTTGGCACTAACCATGTAGTTGTGTTTTCTATAGCATATTTAACCTGTCGTTCTTTGAACTCTTTAAAAATGTTGGGATATGTCTGCGAGGTGTTTAGCCAAGTTCCATGCGTAGCCTACTGCTTTTAAATGACTTCAAACATATTTTACAAACGGGCCTCTGTGTACCTGATGGCTTGCCTTCACTATTCGCGATGTATCCGAAATAGTTCCAGATTTCACATCACCTTTTGTTTTATCCACCAGGCCGAGGAGGACTGTCGGCAAAGAACTATGTTTACGTTGCTGCGCGCGCACTCACTCAGAGCTGCCTGCTTGACACGCCCACTTGCCTAGATGCGTGCAAGGAGCAGTGAGAGCAGCAGTTCACACAGACACAGAACGTTATTATTTTAATAAAGTATCGATTCTAAAAACGTCGGAAATCGTATCGTTTTTTGCGTGAAGGCATCGTGATACCTTTTTAGTATCGATACACCGTGCAACACTATTTTGGACTCGCCCGTGATCGCCATCTAGGTGAACTCTGGTGAACTGCAGCCAAGTTCGGTTTGTATGGGATTAATAGAGAGTGGGGAGGCTCTCCGTAGACGGGCTCTGGCGTATGTTTTACAATTTGCAGTATGACGTTATCCATTGCTAAATTAGGGCTCATCATAGACTAGCTAACCACAAAGCTATCTAATTCCATGAATATCAGTGGAAGACCGCTAACGTTAACATTAATGAGCTTGGAAACCACAACGAATTTATTCTGCCTAAATAAAGTAGGCTAATGATTTATAACTAGTATATCTAGTCCCTGCATTGTAAAATGTAAGTTAGACGTGCGAGGAGTGAACATTTAGACATAGAGAAAAAGTATCAAACGTAGCTTGTGCAAAAAGTAGCTTGTGCATAAAAGTTAGCTTTTCTTTTACACGTGTGTGAAATCCAATGACGTCAAGTGTGCGTTTCAGACTCGTTCAGCCACAGCATTAACGAGTTACATAATGGATTTAGATCACTAAATAGTAGGTTTTAGAAGGCAGGGAGCAACTGATGATTGAAAATAGTTTGATGTAGCTTGATGGAAATTATTTTAAAAGTGCAGGTAAAGGGATAAGCAAGCTGACATTGTAATTATAAGGTAGCTTATAAGGCAATAGGGACTAATTATTACACACGCACACTCAAACATTTAACAGTGACCTTTATCTTGTTTAATGATAATACAAATGATTATGATAGTAATAATGTCATCATTATTTTTTGTAATTATTAAGTCTTAGTTCAAAGTTATATTTATGAAGCTTACTAAGTCTTTTAATACTGGTAACTTTGATTTGGTTGTTGTCGTTATTATGTTTTTGTTCAAAAGACTAAGTTTCATATCTTAAGATTCTATTTTTATACATAGCCACACCTTATTCTGATTGAAATAAACTGAAAAAGGCCATATTTGGTTTACTAATAAACTGTTTGCACAGATGCACACCCTAGCATATGCCTGTTTTAAACAGAATATTGGTTCATGAAAACACCTTAAACGGAAAATACTCACAGAAGGAAGAGTGTTGTAGGCCTGCGCATGATCACTCGCACATAATTATAATTCTGTGTGAATTAAGCAATCAACCAATTGTCTCATAGTGAAACAACGCATACACTTTTAGAAAGACGAGGAGATAAACTTATGTCTTGCAATCATGCAAATGTCATGGAGTTCATCAACAGGAGAAAATGTCGTAATAGCGACGATTTTAAAAACTTATTGAGGCTGGCTATCGACATACGCCTGAACAAGTGAAATACAGGTGGAAGGCCCTGAATGTTGTATTATTCAAGCAAAAGAGGGAATTCCACCAGCGGAGATTTACGTCATGATGTTGGGAATCTATTTGTGGGCTGCGTCGCTGACTTATTCGGAATAATGTCGACTGATGTAAACAGGAATATGCTCAAAACGTGACATTCTACTTGCATGTAAACAGATTAAACAGAACATTGTCATAAATGGAATTTGGGCAATAAACTGATTGAAAACGGTTTATTCCCGGCATGAAAATGTGCTCAATGTCTCACATCATACTTCACTGATAGGACACTATTTGTCCAAATGATGAACTGCAAGAGAGCTCAGCTGTCACCACAAGAGTTCCCCCAGTTTTTGTCCCTCTCTTGTTCATCATATATCTACTCAAATAGCTTACATGCGACAGAGGAAAACTGCTTTAGTGTTGCTTTAAGGCAGGTGTCTGATTGCTAGGCCTTATTACAAGGTCATGTGACTTAGGCCACCCCTACCAGTTCTTATTTGCCTGATTGAAGATCTGTTGAGATGGAAACGTTGCCTTTTTAGAATAAATAAAGTATCTCTTGGAGCCCATATACAGTGTGCATCTCCTTCTCTCTCTCCGACACATTTTGTCTGGCACCTGTTAAAACATATTTTAGATGTGCGCACCCGCTTCCACAAATACCTCTATGTCCTAGGGCCAAGGATGTGGAGATCTTGGGGGTTGACTAGTTGGGATCACAGGCTGTCCTTGTTTATGTTTTTGTTTCAAGTTTCCTATTAGAAACCTTCTTTTTGGAAGGGAGGTGTTACAACCCCCTGCGCCCTCATCAGGTTCTGTGTAGTCAGTGCAGACCTGGCGGCGTCAATTAGTTATTAAGCACCCTCAGTATGGGCATATTCTCTTTAACATCTCCCTCTTTCTTTCTTATTAATGACAAAGGCATCGCACGGATACATTTAATTTATCTTTCTTTCCCCTAGACATTTGATTACATATGTTTATTATCTTTCATTACTTTAAATAAAATACCCTTCGGATAAACTTAATTCTGTTGTCTGCCTCCATTTTATGTTATGGCTAAGACCAGCCGTAACACACCATGTATTATTTCTAAACCATTTAATTCACTACAGGAATAGCATGTTTGAAAAGGCACGTCACTACTGTCATAAACAGCAGACAACAATGGGCAGAACCAAATTTTGTTAAACTTGTATCCACCAATACCAGGAAGCCAAGAGGATATAAAAGCACACCCACACAGCTTGCAATCTATTCCCAGAGTCAGAGAAGACAGACTGTCTCTAGTTTGCAGAATATTTGCCAAAAGCCGTGGACAATGCTGCGAGTAAGGTGTCACAGAGATGGTAGCAGGGGGGCTGAAGCAGCCCATCTGATTGGAGCTATGGTTAGTATACACAGCAGTACCATATTTTATTCTTTGGTTGGATATATTCAAACATTTTACAGGAACTTAAGAAACCAATGGTCGGAATTTACATTGCTGAACAACAATTTAAAACAATCAGGTATATGCCTAATGTATATATTCATTCAACTTATTTCATTTGATTGTTCAATTGTTTTTTGATAAACTCTATTTTGCTTAATTAAAGTTGCTGGATCAGCGTTAGCAATGCACTGCTGACTGACAGTAAATAGCTGGTAGTCGCAGCTGCATGTGTACACAGATGTGAGCTATGAAGGAATTGCGCATGCATCAATTTCTTGGAATCATAATTTACATATCACAGTTTGACTAAAATGTTTCACCACCATATGATTTCTTTCAAAAAGTTCCAATTCGTTTAGAGGACTAGACCACGGGTCAGTTCTTGACATGTGCATGTCTGTACATGACTCGTAGGCTATGTGATGGCCACAGCTGAAGATTTCAAGAAGATTCAAAGTTTCACGGCTGGAAGTATGTTGTGAGAGCTGTAAAGAATGTGTGCCTCTGTTCTATCCAGATTGGCCGCACCATGTCCGGTTGGGTGCAGAGGGCTTTCCAGAGCACTTCCAGCTCAGCTGCTCCGCCACGTATTGCAGTGGAGGAACCTGCTACTGATCTCGCACCCCAACAGATCCCGGTGTGCGCCTACAATGAATGGGACCCATTGGAGGAAGTCATTGTTGGACGACCCGAGAACGCATGTGTCCCTCCATTCACTGTGGAGATCAAGGTAGTGACCAAGCTTTGAATGCATTCAAGATGCCACAGACCCGGCACAAGGCAGGTTGAGGTTTTCTCATTGTTTCTCTTCAAACAAGACCACTTACTTTGCTGCCATATTTTGACAGGCCCACACTAATGAGAAGTATCGGCCCTTCTACCAAAAATATGGGGGCCAGCCTTTCCCTAAGGACCACTTGAAGAAAGCTGTTGCTGAAATTGAGGAAATGTGCAATATTCTCCGCCATGAGGGTGTTACTGTGAGAAGGCCAGAACCCCTTGACTGGTCTTTCGAATACAAAACCCCAGATTTTTCATCTACTGGTAAAGTTAAAACTTTTTGTTATACAAAATGTATCCAAAACACCATAAGTGTTGCCTGTTACACAATGTTCTGACTACTCACTTCCCTGCAGGGATGTATGCTGCCATGCCTAGAGATATACTTATTGTCATTGGGGAGGAGATTATCGAGGCTCCAATGGCATGGAGGTCCCGGTTCTTTGAATACAGAGCGTATAGGCCTCTCATCAAGGAATACTTTAGGAGAGGGGCAAAGTGGACCACAGCTCCAAAACCTACCATGTCTGATGAGCTGTATGATCAGGCATGAAAGTTTCAATACAAAGTGATCCCAGTCAAAAAAAAACAATACATAGCTTACATATATGATGAAAGAACTGTAATCATTTTAACCTTATTTAGATTAAGTTGTCATTGAAAGATATGGTAGTTTTATGAACATTCTTATTTTTGTATTTCCTTTATCCTTAATTCCTATCATTGTGCATAGGACTACCCCTATCGCACTGTGGAGGAAAGGCACAAGCTAGCAGCCCAGGGCAAGTTTGTGACCACTGAGCATGAGCCCTGCTTCGACGCTGCTGATTTCATAAGGGCTGGGACAGATATCTTTGTGCAAAGGAGTCAGGTTTGTAAATGATTTCCACTACAATTACGAGTAAAGGGTAACCTATTGCAGTGTACCAACAGCTTGCACTAGTTTCAGATTTTCACACAGTAAATTTGATGAACTGATAAGGCCATTTTTCCCCCCAACAGGTTACAAATTATATGGGTATTGAATGGATGCGTCGTCACCTTGCCCCGACATACAAGGTGCACATCATTTCTTTTAAGGACTCTAATCCCATGCACATTGATGCCACTTTCAACATTATTGGTCCTGGCCTGGTGCTGTCCAACCCCATTCGCCCATGTCACCAGGTGGGTACAAGTGGAAAACATTCATCAAAGTGTTATCTTTTCAGGTGTGCGATGAATCTCTAAGCTTCACTGGAAGGCATGTTGGATGACTTTTTGGCCGATTGCCAATGTTGGACTGCAGGCATCTTTTTTTAGTCCATGAAGGGAATTAGCCTATTACTCTTATTGCAAAGAGTAGCCTATTACTCATATCGCAAACAAGTTTGTGTAGTTTCTCCAGGCTACATGGAGGATGTTCTGATGAAGAATCTATTGTCACCATCATTACCACAGCCAATTCAGAAGTTCAAATTGGACTATTGGGAAAAAAAATAACTTCAAGATGGTCAATTGCATTATTGCATTCAAAGACTCAAATGTGGTTAAAAGTAACAAATACTTCATGCTCATATTTCAAATGTAGTGGAGTCAAAAGTACAGTATTTGTCTTTCAAATGTAGTAGACTAAAAGTCACAAGTTTAAAAAAATATTAATGCTCAAGTAAAGTACAGATAACCAAAAATCATACTTAAGTACAGTAATCAAGTAAATGTACTTAGTTGCTGTTCACACGTTTCCGTAGCAACCAATTTTCTGTTCTACACAAACCAAATTTACAACGTGAAATACTATGCCAGACCAAAGTTTTATAGAAAAGGAAAAGTTTTTTTGCAAATTCATAAGCAGTTTGCCTCTCCGATGATTGAAGCAATTATTGAGAATAGATTGTCTTCATTTTTTATTAAAAAAACTGAAACTAACGTGGTGTAAACCACTGTCGAAATGGTGCAATGCTTCCTGAATGCAATCATCAGTCAGAGTCTCATAGCCTACTTGCCGATTTTTTTTTCAGGTTTCTAAATAAATTCCAAAAATGTTTTAAAAAGTGTCCGAAGCCACCCCGGTTGACAGTAATAACGTAATGTAATCAGAACAGATTAGGCAAATGTACTGTTACGTTATAAACTTTATCTTTCATACTAGCGCAAACTTTTTTTTTTTAATACCCCGGAAAAATACATAATGTAATTTATGTGCTCCCAGAATTATGTGGTGAGAGATCTCCCAGAGGTAACCCATTGCTTAAGTCACATACCATGCTACAGCAAAGCTGTTTGGACATGCAAATGTGCTCCCATCTTGTAGTATAATGTTGCAAGACTTTGCAATGGAAGCTAACTGAAACTTCTCTCTTTCAGATTGAAATGTTTGAGAAGGCAGGCTGGACAGTGGTAAAACCCCCAACACCTCTGATTCCAGATGGTGGGTTTATAACGTGATTATAAATAATTCAAAGTCATCATTTACAGTTGACTTTGGAGTAGATTCCCTGTATATGTCCTACTTTTGTTTTAATGGATATTGTCATGTAATCATTGCTCCCTTGGTAGATCATCCTATGTGGATGGCCTCAAAATGGCTGTCCATGAATGTCCTGATGCTGGATGAGAAACGAGTCATGGTTGATGCCAATGAGACTACCATCCATAAAATGTTTGAGAGTCTTGGTAAGTTTAAACGACTTCCCTCTGTGGCAGAATTTTACCAAAGGTCTTTTGTGGTTCTAAAGATTTAAAATTCATTTCTCCTCCAAAAGGCATTAAAACCGTCAAGGTGAACATCCGACATGCCATGTCCCTTGGAGGTGGCTTCCATTGCTACACAACTGATGTTCGTCGTCGTGGTACCCTGCAGTCTTACTTCCATTAGCCATGCCAGAAAGTAGCAGTTGTTATTGAGCTTTGAATGTTATCTAAAAAATAATCAATGATAATTGTTTTTACTCTTACTAAAAAGGCCTAGACTACTGTAGGTTGATTTCACAAAGCTGTGTGTTGAAGCTTTTGCAAGAATTGACGTGAGAAACAGCAACAATAATGATGTCGACTAGGAGCATGATGTTCCTTATAATTGATACTTCTATTGCAGTGTGAAGTCATTCTTCCAGTAGAAACTAACCTAGTTCTTAAAGTTCTTATTATTTGATACTTATGTTCCGATAAGTGATGTTCAGATGGCAAATCATGTGTTGTATGACATTAGAAATGTTCTTAATGTCCTTGGTTCTTAAATAACCCATTGTATTGACCTAGTCATGTGTGTGTGCAGAGACGGTGTAATGATACAATGATACAATGAGATTATGATACCATGCGAGGTATAAATGTGTGTGTGAGAAACAACTGTCTCTTGGGGGGAGGACTGTAGGGTGCTCTTTTTTTTTTGCAATTTTTTTTTCCACTCCTAGGCAGATTTCCACTTACACTTTCCACTTGTGAACACCTGGCTGCTCATTACCTCCTTAATTTCAATAGAAGCAGTAAGAATGTACCAATTTTTCACACACTGCTTCAGTATTTTGGCTTATTATAAAAATGACACGTCATGTGTTATTGGTAATCTGGTTGTATCGCCCTAATTTTAAGACCTGGTTAGGATCAGATGATTTTTTTATTAAGTCCTGACACCATAAAAAAAACATAGAATTGAAAGAGGGTGTACTTTCTTTTTCACATTTAGATATATTGAGATTAAACAGCTAATCTGCTATTGATCAAAACTGAGGTGATGTGTAATATATGCATTGTGATATTATGGCTCATATTAAAACAATGTAAATGGTTCCCACCTAGATTCATGGCCTCCATGGCTTCCTTGAACATTTGCTGGCTGAAGATGAGCTCAATCAGCTTCTTTGTAGGAACATCCAAGGTGCAGGGTAGGACATTTTTTGACACTTTTGATTGGGGCGCATCAACCGTATCCACCTGTAAAATGCATATATGACTCCAACCATTAAAGAGTAGGTCTCCTAACAAAAGCAAATGACTATTCTTCCTTTAGACAAGTTAAAACATATTTTTTGAAGTTCACCACTAAGGCAAATAATACTCAAGATACATACCTTGATCTCAGCGTCCTCATCCCCATCCACTTCAATCAATGTATATTTTCCCGGGTGAGTGACAAAATTTTGCCGATCACTCCAGTTGTTCTTTGTTTTGTCTTTGAACTTCTTCTCAAACTCTTTTATAGCCTTATTCACATCTGAGAAGGGACTAGATAAATTGAATGCACCTTGTTCCCCCTTTGTAAAAAGAGAACAAACAGGCTTCAACAATTTAAGCTTCAGATTTTATTTTGGATTGAGATTTTGACTGTTATGGCTAATCTTACATTCCAGGGAAAAATGTTTAATGGCTACTTACCACTCTGCCCCACCTTGTCCAGCAGTGGTATGACTTTCCTGATGTTAGGACTTGAATGACATAGAACTTGTTGTTGTTATTGCCAATATTGGTCTGATTGAGCATGCAATCATAGTCTTCATGCACCTGGAAAGTAGCAAATCAGGCAAAGATAGTGTTACACTTCCTGGTCCAACACTGCAGACAGTAAATGCTCTGCAATAATGACAGTATCAGTTTACTGAACTCTGAAGGACAAGATGTATATTTGGATACATATCAGAAATGTGAAGAATGAATTTGTGAAGATGCACCTGACTATTTCATGCAAATGCTTTCTGTGCATTTCTTACATTCAGAACAAACACTATACTAGATAGGCCTAGGGCTGTGTGTATCTGGAGAACCTGAATAACAATATGTATTATAATACAGGGGTAGGGCTGTGCAATTAATCAAATAAATGGATTAATCGTGATTATGACTTCCAACGATTTTGCTACATTCAGTTTTATAGCAATGCTCTCCATTGTCTTGAGTTGTCATGTGCATTACCTTTTTACATGTATTTTACATGTATTTTTTTCTGTTGGATTATATTTAAAATTCAATTTAAAAATGTCAAAAATGTAAGTTTTGAAAATTACTCACTAAGTAATTGTGTTTTAATCACATATTGAACAAAATAATCGTGATAATGATTCTTTCTAGCAGCCCTATACAGGGGTTACAATTTAATATACTAAGACACATTGTGACAATGTAAACAAGACTACAAGGTATTACTTTTCATGCAATCAGAAAAATTGGATCAACATTTGCATTCATCATTCCCTGTAACATCCATTATCATAGCATGAGGCACTTTTTTTGCAATCTGAGCAAAGGGATTAACATCCTATGTCTACAGTATATCAGGAAAAAACAAACAAAAACAAACAAAAAACAGTCGTTTTACAAATCAATAGCCTACAGTGTCACAAAACATAATACCACAGTACTCAAGTGTGCCCAATATTTTCTATCCTGCTGAGCCGTCCTACATAGTGGCGGCAGCCTCACCTCCGCAGATATGTGACAGCAGCCATCAACCCTCCTTTGGCTTTTCTGCTCTGGAGCTGCTGATTTCAAAGCTTCTTTGGCGCTTTGGAAGGCGTCCTTTGGAGCCTCTTCCTCTACCTTGACCTTCTTTCTCCCAGCCTTGGAGGATGAGGCTGCTCTTCTCTTTGGTGGCATGGTTCTTTCTTACTTTCAGTAACTAGATCATATGAAAATGAAATAATCATGGATTCTAGCAAGTGGGTTATAATAGAAAAGAGGAAATAACAACTGGCCAGTTTATGTGTCAGCTTCAGATTGTGAAAATGATGCTCAGAGGTCAACAATATCATACACAGACCTGGCCTATGCAGGTTTGTCAAGCTTTACTGTTACATGTACTGAAGTTGGCTGTGTTATTGCATTGCATGTAATTGCATTGCATGTAAATGCAATGGTCTATTATCACTGTTCTTCTTATAATTACAGTGCATGAAAATGCACTGTACTGTTATTCCAAGGCTTTTTCTTCTGACTTATTCTTCTTCTTCTAACGCAGTTAATGCAGCATCAACCGTTTAACGTAGAAACTTTATTCAAACTATGTTACGTAGGTCTTACTTAGGACATGTGGGCTATGTATTTTTCAGCTTTGTAACTTTTAAAACTATTAATTAAAAACTACTCAAAATTTCCCCATAGACTTAACATGGGCTGATGACATCACAATAGAGCCGTTAAGCAATTAGAATCCTATGCCAGGTGTTCCGGCCACCTGGATCAACTGCCAGTCTCAGGCTTTAAGCATACAAACTGGCCCTATTAAGACTACACATCCTGTTCAACTGCTTCCTCTGCCAAAAACTGTTTCAAAATAAAAGTCCTCACTACAATATTTCACTGTTAAACAATTTAACCCTTTAAACTACTGAACTTTTTAACTGTTCAGCCATTGTAACTGTTACTTGTCATCAACTATGACTCCTACCCACTGTAGCTAGTTAGCATGGTTAGCATAGTTAGCATTGCTAACATTGTTAGCATTTTTAGCAAAACTGCTAAAAATGATTAGCTAAGTTAGCTAAGTAACATGGTTAGCATTTTAGCATGCTAGTTAACATAGTTAGCATAACTGCTAAAATGATTAGCTAGGTTAGCTAAGTCACATGGTTAACATAGTTAGCATGTTAGCATTGTTCACATGCTAGTTAGCATAGTTAACATATTTTTGCATTTTCATGCACTGTATTTCCTTCAGGAAATGCTTTTCTAGTTATTATTCTTCTTCCGACCAAATTTGACGTTCAAAGGCTCTAAAACCACTGAACCGTTTGACGTCATTCAAACACTCCTACAAAGGTCTTGTAACGGACAATTGTACAATGTCTTTTTACATTTGTGAACTTTATACTTTTTGAGATATTTACGATAAAAGAGCAAGAAATTCTCATAGAGTTAACATTGACCGCCGTAGCGGCAACTTTTAGCATTATGACGTGACCTCCACCTGAAAGCAATCAACAGTAGCAGAGCTACCTGAAGCTGTGAATCTGCTGAACGTCTTCGGCTGCTGTGCCGTGGTCACTTTATTTGCTCGTGAAACTCTCATTCAGAGGCACATTTCTCTAATTACAGACAAGGTAAGTGTTCCGGTTTTTGGTATTTGAGTCATTTATGTCGTCAAACATTATGTAACGTTTGCGTTATATATGTATGAATGTATGAAACATATAAACTACACTAACGTTATAACGTTAGGTAACGTTAACGTTTTAACATTAGTGAAATAGGCTAGTGGACGTTAGCACCTTGCTACGTTGATTATGTAAGGAAACCCACTGTTAATCAACGTTAATATGTCGTCAACGTTACAGTGACCGGTTAGCTGTAGGTTTCGATAGATAACGACAATCAAACGTAGGCCTAATGCACTAACATTAACGTTACATTTGTTCATTAGGCCTACTAACCAGCAGCGTTTTAACTAGAACGTTAACGTAAACCAGAGAAGTAAGTAGGCCTACAGATACTATGGCTCTGATTTTATTCGACATCAGGTCACTTTACACGGGTGTATAGAATCAAGCACCTAGAATAGATTATGAATGCAGACTGGTGCTTAATTATACTGTGTGAAGGAACCTGATGAAACCCATCATGGGTGTCATGAAGGGCATGAATAACGTGACTCATTGTTGATGGTCATAACGTTATAGCTTCCACCGTTCACATTTTAGTTAAAGCTAACAAATATGCTCCTGTTTTTATTTTTACCAAATTTGTAACGTTGTTCACCGCTTGTTTGTGTATCAAATAGCCCATGGCTACGTTTTAATTCTATGCTCCTGATTCTTACGTAGCCTAAGTAAACACTATCACGGTATGCTATCATAGTTCGTCTATTGATGGGTTTCATCAAGTCCCTTTCCACAGGTGTATACAATCAAGCACCTAGATTATGAATGCATTTGGTGCTTGATTATACTCCTGTGGAAAGGGACCTTATGAAAGCCATGAATAGGCTACTGTTAGGACAATTGCAGACATTCCTTGTATTGTTTTGGCATAACTGTTAAACTTGTTTGCTTTTGTCTTTTAGGTTCCAGACCAGACCAGTGGTGATGACCATGCATGACATTACGTGTGTGCTTGTCTGTGTGCACACCTGTCAACCATACATCTCTGACAATGTTGCTAGCAACATACTAACATACATTCTTACAAACATGTAACCATATCTGTGCACATACCATTTAACCATACTGAGACTTATCTGAGATCTACACTGAGACATTCTGAGAACTATATTGTTGTGTGAGGACTATACTCACTAACTATATGGAACATGTATACCTGTGAATCATATTTGTCAACCATTTATACCTTTGAATCATTCCTGTGCTGTAACATCTGTGAAACATAGCTATGCTGTTAGACCTCTCTTTTTAGACCTGAGCTGTGCTGTGTGAAAAATAAGATTCTAACCTAAGTTCTGTCTAAAACTGATCATCTGAAGGGCTGACTCTTTTATTCTTCAGTGTATATATCACCATCAAATTTGACCAAATACCATTAACTGAGGCCTCTAGCTGTTGCTGCCAGTTCAGAGTTACCACTGATAAATAGATCTGTCTTAGGATAATATGATTGGCATTATCAAGTTATATATATATATATATATATATATGAATTACACACAACTGTGATTTTTACTTCAAGCTTACATTGGTAAGTGTTCATTAGTGTATTCTGAGTATCATTCTGCTGTATTAAAACAAAGAATGTTGATCAATATTGAATTGACCTAGCCTAGAAATCTAGACGCACCCTAGCGGCGGCAAATTAATTTGCTCAGCCTGTACGTCTAGTATCAAACCATAGGGATTTCTATTGGCTGACGCCGTGGACTTCATCCAATCACAGCGCTCTATTTTGTTGTTGTTGGCTATGGCTAACGAAGAGCGGTTGTTTGAATCGGCTTTGCGTCAACTTTGGAGGAGTTGGACTTGTGCTTTTCTTTGAAAGTTGAGCAACACAATGCACTTAAGTAATTCCTTTCGAAGAAGGATGTATTTGCCGTTTTGCCGACCAGATACGGATATGGTCGTAGCGCTGGCCTATTGCATGCCTAGGCAGTTTGAAAGACAATTCTCTGCCCGCCCCTTGGATTAAGCGAGGTAAATGGTTCGATTCCAGACTATACATTTCAATGATATAGGATGGCCCGCCAGGCTAGAATTGACCATTTATTTTTACTGACTGTCATATACTCTAAGCTAACATCTAACCAAGTAAGTGGTTTTCAAGAATACTGTAAGACTGTGTAATCTGAATAATCATACTGTAAGTAATATAATGTTACACAGCAGCTTTTTTGCATTTACATGCAATGGTAATTCCCTGGAATTCACCCTTCGCTAAGTCCCGCCCTCCTTAGTTACTGTTGCTATGCCTGACAAGCTTTAGGACCCTGCACGTCTATTACATAGGGGGAGAAGGGGGATTTTTCAATGAAATGTAATTTACAGACATCGTACCACACTGAAAGCTAATATTTTGACACTAGCAACCTACATCTGTCCTCTGTCAAATACAGTTGGAATTTCATCTCTGAACAAAACTGTTCATGAGTTATTTAAGCAGAAGTCGAATGTGCGTTTTGTTTCATTCGACTCTCCTGGTCAGAATTAATGGAACAGGCATGGGGGACGAAAGAAACATACCATTTAAGCTATGTACTTCCCACAACTTCAATATTTGACAACATATCATGAATGGTACTTCAAATAGGTGTTATTTTAAATAGATTGCTGATGGGCTATACATCTTGGTGAATGTCTGTTAACAACTTCTTGCCGTTATCATGAAGCGTGTATCTCGCAGTTATGGAAATATCATGCAATATGCCATTTTTATAGTTAGAACAATATGTGTTCCCAATTATATCATGTTTCTATAGTGTAACATGTTATTTCACTGTGTCTTTACGTGGGTTAGGGCACCACACATCCAAATAAGTGCCCTTCGTGACCCACAGGCCTTCAGTCTTCAGGTTAACATGGCAAAACTCGAAAAGCTTGTCAGACCTCCCGTGCCTAGTGACGGGTTGCTAAGCCACGATTGGCCTGTGGCGGTTTTCGGGTGTGGCTTAGCGAAGGGTGAATTGCATTTTCTAGTTAAATTATGATATGAGTTTGTAGTCAGCAATGGCCAGGAGGGTTAAGTCACTTGCTGTGCCATCTGTCACATTTACACCATGTGTTTGTATATTAGATTAAATAAGCTACCATGCCATGCAACTTATTCAACCTCATGACATTCACAGTATGAAGCCAATATTGTTCAGCCATGTCAAGGTTTTTGGCTTGACCAATTTAAAATGGCAGTCTATAGACAAACTTTTTAATGTAGGGCCTATCATACACATTCTTTCACTCAAACATGCGGGAATTTGTGGGCGTAGGTAGGCTATGCCATGCTGTTTGAGGTGCAAACAAGCGCTGCATCGCCATTGAGATCACATAGTAAGGAGCTGGCTCAAGGGTTATAAAACTATTTTGTCGTGTTTGTATAATGAAAGCGCGGTTTTTATAGTCATGTCATGTGTGTCCACTTCTGGCTCCTTGGCTATCAATTTGGCAGCCTAATAACGGGCTATTTTACGTCTTTAGAACAGTAAACATATCGGAGGTGTCAAATGTTGAATTACTCCAGTCTATATTTTTTGACGTTAATCACTCCTATGATGTATTACTATTGCCTATCCAAAGTAAACAGATGTTTCTAAGTAAACTGACCAAAACCCCGATATTATTGTTTTCACCAAGTGGTCTGTGACGTATGTTTGTGTGAACAAGTTTGTTAGCCTATAGCCTAGTATTACATAATTGATACGCGACACATTATGTCAATGTGTTTATTATTGTATACAGAAAATAGAGAGTAGCCTAATTCGTGGGTCCTTCACGTGGCTGGCTGGACAGATGCTTAGTGATTTCCGTAATATCGATTGGTCAGTAAACTGGGCAAACAATCTTTGAACTGGGCTTGTCTTGTCTGGACGTGTTCAGTATGACGTCATGAAAAAGGCACCAAGCCAAACCGAGAAGCAGTCAGTAGGCCTAGCAGCTACAGTTAGTCTAGTTGTCCTACAGAATGATGCGATTCCCTGCTAAACTATCAGTGTCATAACATCGTGTATAGAACATATTTTCTGTGACAAATAGCTGGTAAAATACAGCCAGCTAGCTACAATCCTGTCCTGTCACCCGCCCCCTCCAGCTCCAGCTAACGTTACTGATAGTACAACCGAGCATATTTGAAAGTTTACTCGGCTGCATACAGCGATTCATATTGTCTGGTATGTGGTAAAATGCACCTACCTTAAGAGAAAGTACGGTGATTTCTGAAGATAACCTGAAAATAGTGTTGCACCACGGTTGTTGCAGTCAACTAAATCTGGAAACTTGCTTCCGGTTTTGATTTAACGTTCGGTTCGTTCGGTCCTCGTGTGCCTAGACTGTGTCCAATCAAAAGACGCAAAGTCTGGGAAACACGCCCTTGTGTTTGCATTTGCAGCAATGCATGCAAATGATCTATGGATTTAAAGGGGGACTTGGCAACTATTTCAACGTAATAAACCAGTTTAGAAATCATTTGGATGGTTAAATTACCTATTCCGCTGAAAATGGTGACTTTCCCCGCTGCGCCTAACATCCTCAGGCGGAAAACCAACCTTGCAACATTGAGACTACCGTCCCGGAAAGAGTGAGAAACAAGAAACTAGTTTTAAATCGTGTTTCTTACCTTGTAACATCCACATAGTTCTGCCAAACTTATGCTAACCGTTCGCTAGCTTGTAAACAAATCCATGTGCTTTATCGTTACCTTTTCCCAGAGTTTGAAATAGCATAATGCACAATTTCTCCAGCAGAGGGGGAAATCCTGCCAAGTTTCCCTTTAACTCTCAAAGTAGTCAAGAAAGAGATCAGATGATTCCTGAGTCATAATCAAACTTTTGTATAGTGAAATAAAGACTACAGGACTGGTTATTAAGATGAAGTTGTGTGCAACAGTGATAGGCTATGAACTAGCCTGGCTATGTTTAGGTCCTCTTGTCAGTCACCTTTTCTCAAAACTTGTTCACATGCAGCATGTTAGGCATATCTCTGAGGATCTTGCTTGGACTCACAACAGCATAAGCCGGGAGACAAAGTCTCAACTTTTTGAGTAGAATTTGATGTGCAAAGCAAAATCCTCAATGGCTTCTCCAGATCACAATCAAGACCATGATCACCAGCTCCACCACAGTCTGGTTGTATGCTCAACGGTTGTAAAGCCATGCAAAGCAGGTGGTGGGAGAAGCTGAAACCCATACAAACCATTAGGTCTACAGGAACAGCCTGCTGGAATACCTGGTCAGGAGGGCATGTAAAAGCATGAGGAACAGTTGCCACCTCCAACATTATCAAACTTCTCTTAATATTTTATTGGGGCCTTTTGCCTCAGAGTGAAGATTGATAGGAAACGAGTGTGAGAGAGAGATGGGGGTGGCATTTGGAAATATCTGTGGGTCAGAATCAAACCTGGATTTTCATCAGCACTTGAACTCGAATGTGGTTGAGATGTGCTGTGCACAGAATCTTAGTCAAACTCAGCCTATCAGAAACAGGAGTGAGAATGCAAGAACGACAAGTTTTTATACACACACCTTCAGGCTTATGAACACTCATACCCCTTCCCCCAGTACTGCAGGCTGCCCTTTGATCTTGCAACGTGCAAAGATTGACCCCATCCTGCTTGCACACACACACATACACGGCACGCACATACTGTACATGCAAGTGTACAATACACATAAATACTGTCACTCCTCAGTGTCCTCATGTACTGTATGGCAGAATGCACAGTCTTTCTTTTCATAGTCTTCTTTTGTCTAGACTTTATTGATAATTAATTGATGCAACAGTGAAGATAATAACAAGAGGAAGGTATGCTCAAGGGCTTGTGTCCTTGTGGGGTGCTGCTGGATCATGCACCTTGGTTTTAATAATAAAATAAATATAATAAATAAATAAAACATGACAAAATTTCAGTGGTAATAAATTATTTAATCTGATTGACTTTGGATTTGAAAATAATGTTTCAGAGTAAGGGTGTCCTAGAGTGCACTTCTACATTCAGATCAGGTCATGATGGTTAAGAACACCACTGAAAACTAATGGAGACAAAAATATGAAAATTGCATGTTTAGAAGCAACAAATTTTGACCCTTAAATTGACCTTTAACCATTAATGCATCATTACAGAACAGTAGCAAGCCCCAACTTCTTTAGATTTCTTTTGATATTTTATTGGCACCTTTTGCCTTTATTTTCCCTTCCATCCACGCTTCTGCATAGTCTATACATGACAAGGAGAGGAGAGGTGCAAAGAGGCAGAGAAAGACAAGCGAGAGGATCTGAGATGAGAGGGAGGAGAGGATGTCCTCATTATGAGTGTAGAGACTAAATATGTAGACTATGAGTTAATAATCTGTCACACCCAACAGACTGAAATCAGGATATTTGATCTCAGCAAAGACTTATTGCTCTATCAGAATCCAATTCACCTTATTCACCCGGTGGCCAGAACGAGGCTAATCTTGCCATTACACCTCAGTCCAGCAGATGGTGGTAATACACTCCGTTTACAAACTGCCAAAAAAAAAGCACACTGAAAAAGAAGTTCACTGGCCTGTTCTTTTTCAGTGAGTTTTGTTTTGGCAGTTTGCAAATGGATTGCATTACGACCACCATCTGCTGGACTTAGGTGTAATGGCAAGTGTACCCTTTAGTCTCGTTCTGGCCGCCGGGCGAATAAGGCGACTGAGCCTAGCCATAGTTGTTATAAGTTCACATGATCACTAGGTGGAGCTCCAGCCTCAAAGTTCAATGTGTTTACTGACAGGTACATTCGGGTGCTTATGTTTCTTTGGATGTCAAAGTCAGTTATGTTGTGTAATCCTGAAGTGCACGGAGTAAGCTATCTTGGCCTTCTTGACCCATGTGAACTGGTCACGAGGTCCGGCTGTTCAGACAGCTTGGCAGATGGCAGAGCATTATAAAGTCTAATGCATGAACTCTTGAAAAACTGAGAACTTGACTTAGAACTCAACTATAGCCTGCAGAAAGAGCACAAACAGTTTCAAGGGATTCAGACTCCACTGACATCTGAGGTGCACTAAAGAGGAGAATGGGGCCCTCCTGCTAATCATGGACACTTTTATCGTTACCTTGTTCTGATGTATCCATGGCAGACAGTGTGGCTTGTAGAAAATGCCAGCTGTTAAGGGACTGAAAATGTCAGCACTTGAGATGCTTTTAAAACCAGAGCGTTGAAAGAGATTCTCAGCGATCCCCCTCCAGTAGCTTTTGTGGGGATTAAAATGACTAATTAAATGTCCCAGGTTTTACTATTCACCAGCAGAGAAAACCACTTAATAAGAAATAGGAGAAGAACGTCAGTGATTTATCCAAACAGGTTTTAAACTGCAATTCTACCAGCCAGGCTTCAGTAAACTGTGACTGAACTTAGAGCCCCTCCCCTCTCCCACCACCACCCACCCCAGAGACAGCAAATAGACTATGCAAAAAAGAAAGGAGTACCGATCCAAACCTTTGTTCTCATATTCATAAAAAACACATTTTTTATTTACATAAATTACAAGAAAGCACAAACTGGTTTCACCAAAATCTACATTAAAAACATCTTGTATATTGTATATTGAACAGATTTACTATAATTTACTCAATGTCTCAAATAAACATTGACCTTTTTTTTCAATAAAAAGAAAGGGGTATACTGATCTTTATTGGCAGCTCATTCATCATATCTACTAGCCAGAGAAAGAAAAACAGAATTGGGACATTGTACTCACAGCACGCTGAGGACAACATAATCAGGATGGTCTTCAGTCTAACCGCCTCAATACTTGTAACACCAGATTCTCGACTAGCATTTAAATAACTCTGTATACCATGTCTGGCAGGGGAACATGGCTTGGGCTTCTACAGTGAGGACGTTGTGGAGTCCAGCACCTCTCGGCCATTGCACACGGTCGGAACGACGTTGGAGGCTGAGGCTGAGAAGAGGGAGCACATGCATAATGCAGGAGAGGAAGAGGACGAAGAACAGAGGAAGAACATGTTCAGCCGTGTGCGTGCGAGCAGTGTTTGTCTGTGATGATCAGATGACAGTAGTGGAAGGACAGCTCTGAAACTTTACGTTAAGTGCCTCTGGTTGGTCCTGGTAAAATAGACATAGGGCTTTAACAGTGAGACTGCAGCTGATAGCTAGTTGGGAGTTAGTTGAGAAGTGAGTCTGAACATTTGACATTGATGGTGAGTGGTTGAGGCATCTGATGGGGTGAGCCAATTATCTTGTAGGGAGTATTTTGACTTATTTGAAATTAGTCATTTAGTCTTTGACACAAGATTATTACAGATTATCATTTGACTGTAGAGATTTTAAACAAAAATGGTAAGGAGTTTAACATTAGATATTGGATTAACACAACTGTGAAAATGGTAATAATGATGATGATGGAGATGATGATGATGATGATGATGAGGAGGAGGAGGAGGAGGAGGAAGATGAGGAGGAGGAGATTGATGATGCTGATGGTGATGATGCTGATGCTGATGATCCTGGTGGGCACAACTGTGATGTTGCATTTTTTATATTTACATATTTTATTTTGATGTTAACAATGATGATGGTGATGATTACGACACTGAGCATGTGGCGAACGGAGGTGCTACCTTGGGAGAAGCTGGAGCCTGGTCCTGTGGTCACGCTGAAGCGGGTGGTGGCCACCCTGAGCGTCGTGACGTTCTTCTGCGGCTGGAAGAGGATGATGTGGATCTTGGGGGCGAAGAGGCAGCCCAGCACCACCGAGCCACTGAGGCTGACCGAGATGCACATGGTGGTGGTCTGCACCTGCAGGACACAGGCACAGTGGGGCACATAGATCAACCAATGGCCCACATACACTCACCCAGAGCGTCTGAGCGAGTGGGTACAAGAACCAAGATGTGGGGCTGGAACAACTCCCATGTAATAAATCCCACACTGTTAGTGTCCCTAGAAACAACCCAGGAATAAACATATATTTAAATATATATGTATATTGGGTTATATACCACATTTTGTACACTGAATGCATCCCGCCAAGAAGTGTGTTTCTCAGCAGGTCATTTTCTATTATTTTTGCCATTAGTTTTATCATTATTATTTTCATCTCCCAGCATTCCTTCTTCGTAGGCCTTGCGCTCAGCAGGTAGCTGTATGGCAAGTAAATGAGGTGGGTCCCCTGCATCCTAATACAGGCATTCTGACGTGGAGCCTTCAGAGACTCATGGAAGCACAGAGGCTGTACAGTAAAGAGAACATGCTGCGTATGTGTGTGTTATTTGATACTATAAGGGAAAATGACTGCACTGATTCATGATTCACTGATTCACATGCTGCTGTTTGAACTGAGCTTCTTATAAGTTGGTGTTACAAATGGCAGTATCTGTCATAATGTGTGCAAGTTCATTATTCATCCTAATTGCCCTTAGCTAACAGGTAAAAGTACAGATACCATTCTTACAGCATTATATAACACTCTCTTAACGTTCCCATCTGATTTATTAGATGCAATCATTTTGACACTTTATTGGAGGAATGCATTGCAAATGCTCCATAAACGTTTTTGCAAAAATATGATCCAATTGGGAGTATTATAAGCCTGTATTACAAATGCAAAGATGAATGTTAGGACAATATTCTCATAATATATATTTTTTAGAATGTAATGCAACATTAAGAAAACATAGAGTTAAACTGAAAGACGTTTTTGCCGATGTTCTTCATAATGTCACCAAAACATGGCAAAATTGGACAAAACCATTGTTTCAACAACTAATCTGGGGTGCTACAAGGCCATTTTTGGAATAAAAAAAAAAAGTAGGCGTAGTTTTCCTCTTTGACCAACAGCACTAACAGATACTACCAGGGTGCAGTTGGTCCGGTTATGGGTGCTGCAATCTAACCTCCCTGGCAAACCCCACAAAGTCAGTCACTCTAGCGGAGTGGTTCTCAAATGGGGGTACGTGAAGGCACTCCAGGGGGTACGTGAGATTTTGAAATATACATATATTAAAAAAGTAGAATCCATGCAAAAATACTTTTAAAACAATTATTTAATAAATATTTCAGGAAAATATAAAGTTCATAAAATGAATTTGGGATATGAAATTGAATATTAGGCTATTCAATTTCATTATCCTAAAAACCCAGGATGGTTCGACCCAACCTGTCACATGCCACCCGCCATCACCTGTCAATCACTGTCAAAACTCAAACGATGGAGTCGTGGTTGAAGCATAGCGGTTAGGGGGTACTTGGCTAAAAAAATATTTCACAGGGGGGAACATCACTGAAAAAAGGTTGAGAACCACTGCTCTAGCGGGCAGTGACAGGGTCAGCTGTGGTGATGATGTGGCCGTGTGGGGAGAGTCTGGATCATGCTTGGAGACCATGGACTTCTGCCCACTTTTACCTAAAATTAGAGCCACCGCCATTTCTAAGAGAACAGTATTGCATAAGAATACGCATAAGTGCTTTTAATAATGCAGAGCATGTTTCTAACAAGGGACAATGTACTCAAGATTTGTCTGGCTTTCCAGCAAGGTTTCTTACTTCCTCAACAACAACAAAGGAACAAATATTGGACAGCTGCTGAGTTCAATATTCGAGAGAAGCTACTGAGTTCCCAGTGCTTCAGTCTGATGAGATGCATGAGAGGACCTTGTCCAAAATTACAATGTGAATCATCCTTAAAATGCCCCTCGGTTTGTATTGCACATGAGTGCCATCTTGTCTTTAGCCATCCCTGCACAGACAGTGCCAACTCTTATCTTCTCTGAAAATGTTGCTGTGTTTATTAGATTTGCATGTCACGAAAAACACTCATGAATATTTTGAATATTTCTCAGTCAAGGGCATGTGAATAGGAGCGTGGAGCATGTGTTAGCCTCGGTGAGCTGCTGCTCAGCGTCTGTTCCACTGTCTCTTTGCTTAAGGGCGCTTCTAGCACACCCACCCTGGTGAAGTACTCTGACACCAGCGTGTCTCTCACAGCAAGTGTCAATCACACGAGTTGAGTTATGCCAGACGATAGAATTAGAATTTAGTCCTCGAGGCATTACAATGAGATACAGACAGGGCCTTTCAAAACGTATCAAGCAAGCAATGACATGTCAGATGTCAGTCACCAAAAAAAAAAAAAAACGAAATGTAGGCAAAATTGGACAGGACAAGGTAAGCCAAGAAAATTATTCATTTTTTTTAAGATGAAAAAAAACAGTCTGCATGAGTCGTGAGCGCAGACTCACTGGTGCTTTTAGCGATTCAGTTTTCATACTTTAAGACACTCTGGAGCTGCATATATATTAGACATTAAATATGAAAACCAGCCCTTGACTTCCATCAATATTCATTTTTTTCTCATATCAGTGGTTCCTTTTAAAATGAGATTCATGTAATCTTTGTTTCTCAGTGGAAGAATTTGAAAACTCCTTTGTCTTTTTGACCATGGAAACAATATTAAGGGTTTAAATAAACCCTCTTCTTACAAGGCTTTGTTACATTTCTTTACAAAACAACAAGCATTGAATTTTGAGGAGTTAGGTTTGGTTAATTTCCCCTTTTGATCTGATATGACTAATTATTTATGGCTTCTAACTTTGTCCAATCCCCTTCTTCAAGTGCAGACATTTCTAGGCCAGTCTGCTGCTGCTGTTCCTCGTGCTCACCTCAGTCCCAGGCCACGGCTGGCCACAGCTGGGACGCAGTCCCTCTTACCTCTTATTCACACTCCAGTCCACACGGCCCTGTGTGGCAGCAGAGCGCTGAGGAACATCCTGTGTCTCTACCCCCCCCAACCTGCCCTGGGTGGCAGCAGAGCACTGAGGAACATCCTGTGTCTCTACCCCCCACCCCCCCCCCCCCCCCCCGCCCAACCTGCCCCTCACGCCTGCACCCAACCTCCACAGAGCCAATACCTCTACGGACAAAAGATGAGTCCCTAGAGATCTGGGTCTCTCTCTCTCTCTCTCTCTCTCTCTTTCATATTCCTCGACTCTCCTTTTCCCATCATCTCTCTTCATTCTTTCCCCCCTTCCTCTAATATCCCATTTGTCATTAAGATTCTCAGTATTCATAAGGCGCAGGTATGGTGCTTCAAGTGTTCATTATCAGGCGTTAAGCTTTGCCGGGCTGTGCTGTTAAGCCTCTGTGGCTGAGTGCAACAGCTGATTTGCCTCTGTGACCTGATTCACGTCCTCTGGCCACACTCTCCTCCTTGCACCTCAGACATTCATATTCACACTCACACACACACACACACACACACACACACACACACACACACACACACACACACAGAAACACACACACACACGCATGCTCGCATATTCTCTCTGTCTCTCTCTCTCTGTCTCTCTCTCTCTCTGACACACACACACATACATGCATACGTACGTACATACATACATACATACATACATACATACATACATACATACATACATGCATACATACATAGGCCTACATATCAAGTGTCCATGCATTTGGAATGTAGAATTATAGGCTGTAAAGAGTATGGTAAATATAATGAATGCTATAAGTATGGCCGTGTTATTAAATTAGTCTGAAGTGCTTTTCTGTACTCAACTCCTTAAGGATCTTGTATAACAATGTGAAATACATAAAAGTTATGAACAATATTTCATGAATGGCAGTGGCCACCAAATGTGTGGCTCCAGTGCTATAATCCAGTCATTTGCCAGGATATCATGTGTGCAGTGCCTTTGTTCTCTACTGGGACACATTTTCCAGCCACATGAAAAGCAAGCTGCTCCTTTTATCAGCGCTAAAGACAGCCCATCAAAGGGATCTCTCTGTCTGTCACCTGAATCGGCAGGTACCACACAAAAAGATCCAATAAGGCAATCTCTCCATTTCAACACCATATTTTATGTGGATACTAAAACTATGTGAGAGAAGGTATCATCAGTCTGTTTCAGCTGATGCATTATTAAAAACAATATATTGTTAAAATTACAGAGGTTTGCTATTGCTATTATTTCTTCATTTGGAACTAACCGCTTTGATTTTATTCACACTCTGGTGGAAAGCAAACAAACATATTGCATATCATCATGATCGCCCCCTGTAGCACAATTTTACGTATTAAACACAGTTATGTGAGAGAAGCCTTGTAGGGAACACAAAACAAGCACACCAAACACATAGTGTTGCAGGCCTCTCACTTGAGCACAAGTTGCCATCAGATCCGCTCTGGAAGTCCAAGATGGAAATCCCATGATCACATGTAGTTGTCTCTTACCCAGTCATCTGCAGTGAGAGCTGGCAGCCCCCTCTATCCATCTAACTGTCAGTCAGGAGCACCATAAGGCTATAAATAAATCCTGCCATTCGAGGGAAGAAATAAATAAGGGGAACTCACCCTGTAGTCGCTGGCGGTGACGTAGAAGATGGGCTGGAAGGCCAACCAGATGATGCAGGTGGTGTACATGGTGAAGCCGATGAACTTGGCCTCGTTGAAATTCTCGGGGCACTTGCGGGTCTTGAAGGCGTAGACGGTGCAGAGGATGATGAGCACGCAGTTGTAGGTGAGCGACACCAGCATGCTGGCGTCCTTGCTGTTGCACTTGAGCGTGACCACGTCGCGGCGCTCGGGGCTGACCTCCTTGCGCACGCCAGGCGTCTCCACCAACAGCCAGCCCACGGCCACCATCAGCTGGCAGGAGATGAGCGCGGCGCAGATGACCACCTGCGAGGTGGGGCTGATGAAGCGCGGGCGCTGGGCACCGCCGCCGGACACGCCGTTGAAGATGCGCGAGATGCGGTTGGTCTTGGTCAGCAGCGCTGAGTAGCAGACGGCGAAGGATGTGCCCAGGCCCAGGCGCCGCAGCGTGCACACGGCCGCCGACGGCTTGGCGATGTAGATGAACGTCATGGCGTAGCACATAAGCACGCCCAGCAGCAGGATGTAGGAGAGCTCGCGGCCCGACGCCTTGACCACCGGCGTGTCGTTGTGCTTCAGGAAGAGGCCCACCACGAACAGCGTGCACATGATGCCCAGGCAGGAGATGGTCACCGGCCCCACGGCCCACGCGTCCGACCAGTGGATGTACTCCTCGGGCAGGTCGTAGCAGCCTGTCAGGTTGGCCAGGGGCCACTGGCCGAAGCTACAGTCGGCGCAGGTGAACTCGTCGCTCAGGTACTGGTACGGCTGGCAGGGGATGCAGATCCAGCAGCACACGTCGCCTGGCTGCATGCTCTTGATCTCGTTCTTGCGGCAAGGGTCACTGCACTGGGACGTGGGCAGCGCCTGGCTCTCCCACGGGATCAGGCTGGTGTTGAGGCTCAGGCTCTGAGCCCAGTAGCCCACCTTGTGGTACGCGTACTTGCCGTTCTCCTTGTGGTAGTGGAAGATCTTGTAGCGACCAAAGCTGTCGCCGAAGGCATCGAAGCGAACAACGTGATCCCTGTCTGCTGGGCGGAATGGGGCTAAATGTGGAGACAGAGGATACTGTGGGGTCAGTTAGGTCACAGCAGAAACACAATGTAAAACACAAAATATCAGAAAAAAACTATATAAAACACAACCAAAAAAAAAGGTTTGAGTTTGTATAATTCATCAGTTACTCAGCTACATTTTTATCCAAAAACAACATATCCGTTTCTAATTCATTATCAATATTGATCACTGCTAAGTTAGCAACACAAAACTCAAGAGGTAAATTCAGACAGACTGTCCATGGCAATGCAGCAGTATTGATCATTTCTAAGTTAGCAACACAAAACTCAAAAGGTAAATTCAGACAGACTGTCCATGGCAATGCAGCAGTTCAGGAGATACCTAAAGTGATCTATAGACGGTTTAAATAAACATGATCAAGACAGACACCATGTTTCTCACACGTAACAACTTAGGATCACCTTAGGATATTCCCAGCAGGACTGCTTGACTAATAAAGCAAAGCATTAGGCATAATGGATTGCACTAAAATGTGCAAAACAGAGGCCAGAAGGTAGACTCACAGAGTTGTCCAGTGTCTTTGATTTAATCTGCTCTCAAAACCTCCTATGGCTTTTTTTTGTTTTTTTCCAAACAAACTTCATGAGTTCATGAGTTTAAATTGGACCGAAGACATTAGATAACTTCCCTTGTGTACAGACATTGGCATATCATCTATCTAAATAGTACTCCACTAGCAAAACAATTCCCTCTCAGGTTTGTACATATCGAACCACTGAAAATGAAACCAGTTTGAGAGAGATTAAGGCTAATTTGTCAACAAAAACAAAATCTTTGGGCTCTGCTCTCTCTCTCTCTCTCTCTCTCTCTCTCGTAGAAAATATTTGCCTTTTCCTACATCCACTCAGCTTCAGGTGGACTTCCAGCTTGAAACTCACTGGCGGCTGCATCCCAGATCCGCAGCTATTTGAGATGGATGGCAGGATCACCCCGCATGTCTGAGAACCTACGTGTATCCTGCATACAAGGATGGAAAAGGTCTTTGCAAGCGCAGCCTATCGGAACCTGCGTGTGGAAAACGCTGCCGCAGCATCAAATGGTAAATCCAAGCTCTGCAGTAAAGCACGGGTCGGGGGTGTTGCCCCACTTGCGGTAATGCTGAAGGATTTCGACAAAAGCCACGGAACACGAAGAATGTGCTCCACACAATAGAGTCCATGCATAATTCAAGGCAGTGGCTTCCAAGAGGATAGCATCTGACAAGGTTATGCTTCTGCCTGTTAAGTACTTCACTGATGTCTTTGACAGAGCTATTCACGTTTCTGGGGCCAAATCCTTTTCTCGCCTGGAGTGTGACGAGGTTGTTTGCAAGCATGAAGCTGATAATTATGGCTATAACACAACCTTATCATGTGAGGCAAAATGAAAAAAAAACTAAATTAATCTTAGATTCCCTGTAGGTGTTTATTTGTGCGGAGTTGTCACTGATATTATTCAATTTGCCAGCTTGCTGAGGGGCCATTGAGGAATGAATTAGAGGCTTTGACACACCCTGATCAATTTTGTATGGTTGTGCAGTCATCAGAGGGATAAAAATGAAACAGGATAATCCTGATAATCTTGACAGCCACCTTGTATTAAAGTGTGCCGTGTACAAATACAGAATACTAGCAATTTAATAGGTATATATATATATATATATATATATATATATATATATATATATATATATATATATATATAGACATATTCATTACATCTATCTGTATACATTGCCTGGTGCACAAAGTACACATTAGCGAGACGTGCAAACACGGGAGAGCCGAGGCTAATCCTGTCCCCATTATCACTTCAGGGGCGTAATCGCGCTTTAATCGCACTATTTCGGGGCTAGTACCCCCAAATTTCTGGCCTCACCTTTACCCTAGGGCCAACGAGTGCTTACTGATGAGGCGGTGTCAAGGTGGAAGGCGGAACTGAGTCAGGTAATTAATTGTCAAAACAACAGTCCACGTGACTGCATTGCTAGCAATAGTTCCATAAAATGATCAATGCAAGGCTCTGCTTAATATTAAAACGCAAAGCTTAACTGTCTCCGGGGGAGCTAATTGACAGCCTTGGACTGTATACCTTTCCCAATCCCAGTGGTGGAAACAATGTGTTATGGACGTGCTTTTGCTTATGATTCTGTCATTAATAAAGATATATGTGCTATGTGGCCCTGTCCTGGTCTTCGTTGTACTAACTGCATTTCAACTGTCTTCAGGCTCCATTCAAAAGAAAAATAGTTATAAAACATGGACAACATTCCTACAAATATGATCTTTCACCTATAATGCAAACGTTTAAACTGGTGTGCAGTAAAAATGATGACTCCCTGAATATTGCTATTGATTTCAGGTTATACTGTACAGTGCAAGCTGATTACACCAGTTAATTCGCACACATTAAAAAAAACACACACACATACACACACACACTCACCATCAAATTTTGTCTTCAGAATGTAGTCTTTGTAGAACTTGCGACCATTTCCCGGCTTCATGGCACTGCAGACTTTGGTGGTGTTGGGACACAAAGCCTGTCTCATGTTATGCAAGGCGTGTGCCATGGCATAGACTGCATTCACTACAAACATGATCTTAGACTCTTGTTCGAATTTGCCGTCTTTCAGGGTGTGCTTTGCGCAACTCACGTTGTGCAGGCTGCACTGGAAGCGGTGCTCCCAGAATTCTCGGAACCATGGATTTCGGGTGTTGTTGTAAGGGTTAAGGTTGGTGAAATACTCGGTAAACTTGGGAATGGGATAAGATGCCAGCTCAATAGTGAAGGCCCCGTTTGCTGACGTTTCGCTACCTCTGACCACGCTCTCCTGCGCGCCCCATCCATCACTCGCCACCCAAATGAAGGTGACGTTCATGCGCGTGGCAGCCACCAGTAGCTCGCGTGCGTCCTCACTGCGTGTGAACAGGATCACTACTTTGGCGTTGGATTTCTGCTGCAGAGAGCGAATCACATTCTCGTAGCTGTAGCGGTCCATGGAGCGGGTCACCTTGGCTGAAATGGCAATGCAAATCTGGAGAGCCCGGGCCTCCTGCTGGAAGGCATCGATACCCGTCTCACCATAGTCACCTTCTGAGGCCACAGTGGAGACGTAGGTCCAGTTAAAGTACCGTAAGATCTCCGCCATGGCTTTGGCCTGGTAGAAGTCAGGGGGAACAGTGCGAGCAAAGAAGTCATACCGGGATTTGTCACTCAGTTTAGCGCTTGTTGAAGCATAGCTTATTTGAGGAATCTGGAACAGACGAAGCAAGTTTGCCACCTGCAACAGAAAGAGATTTACACTTAGACCACACCATGGCGCGACTACAGTCAGACTGATCAATGTATACGTTTAAGAAGAGTGTGCATGTTTTACGTCGAGATAATAAGAAACATGGTAGTTTCCCTGTGGAAAACATACTTTATAAACTAAAGCAGGAGATATTTGGTGGAAACAAGTGAGAAATTATTAGATAGATAGATAGATAGATAGATAGATAGATACTTTATTGATCCCCAAGGGGAAATTCAAGGTCTCAGTAACATACAGACATCACACACAACATGCACTTACAGCAGAAATGTCAGACACCAAACAGGACGAGGACCACAATTGCGTCACGTTCAAAAGTTTATTTAAGGGTTGGGGGTTTCAGGGGTTCCGGGGGGGGTACAGGAGTTCCAAGAGTCTGCGTGTGTGTGTTCCCCCAGTAGCCGAACAGCGAAGGCAGGAGCTGGATGATCCAGGAAGTCCTGGGGGAAACACACACACAACAGCAATTGAAACGAAGCAGCAGTACAGTCAAGGACTAGGCGGTATTCGTAGAAGAGGGACGGAAGGCAGGTCAAGATTACCGGGGCTGGAGAACACAGAAGTAGTCGAGCGGGTCCGGGATCACAGGCAAAGAGTCAGAGGCGTTTTCAATAAACAGGCAGGTAACTGGTGCTGGTTGCAGACGATCTGACAAGTGTGGACTGAAAAGCAAGGCTTTATATAGAGGGCATGATGAGTGGTGAATGCAGTGCAGCTGGTAGGTAACGAGGGTGAGGCAGAGCAGAGCAGGAACAGGTGGAGGTCATCAGGCTTCAATCAGCACGTGTTACCAGGCAGAGAGAGAGCTCATGACAAGAAATGGTAAATATAAGTATAAACATATAACAAAACTCCACTGTACAATAGAGACAGTAGAATATAAGAAAAACTAACAAAACTAAATACTAAATATACTATATAAATTAAATAAAAAATCCACAGTGTGCTTGTGCCAGGGTGACCAAGCATGAGATGTTTGCAGTGACAGGGCCGGGACTGGCCTGTAGTTCTGTGTGCATGGTAAGGTGCTCAAGAGAGTGAGTGTCATGGTGAAGGTGCAAAAAGTAGTCCAACAGTAGTCCTATAGTTCTGTGAGCATGGTAAGGTGCTCAAGAGAGTGAGTGTCATGGTGAAGGTGCAAAAAGTAGTCCAACAGTAGTCCAACAGTGCAAGAATAAGGTCTAGAGACCAGCATAAATAATATGGACAAATAACAGAGTAAAGTATAATGTAGACAGGGCAAGGGTGGAGAGGCAGACAGACTATGCAGAGAAGTATATCTCTCCTCTTCCCTTTAGTGAAGCATTGAACAGTTCAATGGCCCTGGGGACAAATTACTTCCTCAGCCTTTCAGTTGTGCATGGCAGTGAGCGAAGTCTCCAGCTGATCAAGCTCTTTTGCTTTTTAATAGTGCTGTAGAGTGGATGACATTCATTGTCCAAGATGTTGATCAGTTTGCTCAGGGTCCTTTTATCTGATATTGAAGTGATGCACTCCAGTTCGGCTCCCACGACAGAGCCAGCTTTCCTTACTAGCCTGTCTAGTCGCCCAGCATCCTTCTTCTTTGTGCTTCCTCCCCAGCATATTATTAGTTTTGACAAGCTGTCTAGGTCACAGGGGCAATCTGTAACTCATGGTATGGCTTCCATTTCATTCTTACACTCTTCACTCAAGCAGCCTGCTGCTTCACACATTGTCATGTTTCTGATTGCCTAATAAGATCATTGAGTCATCATGGGCGCCAGGGACAAACATTCCAGGGCTGTCTCATAGCATCTGATGCTCTTGGCCATGTCTAGCAATGAAAATGAGAACACAGAGTGACAGGTCACGATCAAATTTACAGGAGTTGTGATTGGATACAAAGGCATATATAACTCAGTGAATCCCTATCTGTCCTCTTATGCAGTTATGCTACAAGACAGCCAGAAAAGGATCCAAAAAGACTACTGGGTCATACTGCCGGTAATTAGCTGTGACATTATTTGATACACTCTTAAAATGAATGTGTTGTAAACAACACAACTTGTGTTGTTTTTAACACATCTCTGTGTCCAGGTAGGGACAACAGAGTTTGTGTTGTTTCCTTTTATATTTGTTACACAACATGTGCTGAAAATAACACAACTTGCATTGAAAACAGCACAACTTGCATTGTTTTTTAACACATTGCATTGTTTTTTTTGTCTGTGTCCAGATTGGGACAACATTCGTTTTAAGAGTGTAGGAAGCGGTGGTAAGTCTTTTAATAAAGCATAGGCTACTGTATTTGAATTAGTAGAATCTGAAAACTGCCCACGACACTGCAACCACTCAGGTGTAAATATCCATGTATTTTACCACTGCTTGTGATGCGCTCTTTAGAACGTCAATTATTTTTCAGATATTGCCGATATTGTAAGTTTCCTTGAGTATTCAGGCTCCTATAACTCTGTGCAATGTTCTTTGTTGTAATGGATGTCTACCCTGTAATCACAGAAATATTACCTCATTCTCAACTGTAAGAGCATACATGTACATTCTGAACTTTATTACAGGGGTGTCAAACAAGGCCCAGGGGCCAGATCTGACCCACTAGCAGGTTTCATAACCCCCACCCAGATGTTTTGGGTAGGAGGGGAAAATTAGAAAAAATAAGATGTTCACATCCAGTTGTCTTGAATAATGTCCAATAAGGAATATCTCTACGATATATACATTTAATAAACCTAATACTACAAATCATCCTCAGAAAGGAAGAGGCTGAAAGGTAGGGTATTTCAAGAGAGAAAGAGATTTGTACTTGTTTGCTCATAAGTGAGTAAAGCAAAGGATTGTATCATCAAACAACAATCTAATAACATGCCGAAAAAGGATAATGACGGTCCCCACGATGTCTAATTCACAAATCCGGCCCACCGCCTAATATGAGTCTGACACCCTGCTTTATAACATACTTTATTACATACTTTCTATTATTTGAGGGCATGGCTTGACAGAGTTCTATATTCTTGTCTTCTGTGCTATAGCTTTAAAAAGCTTAAATAGATTAAAGATGATCAAGTTTCTTAAGAGAGAGAGAGGGAGATTACAAAAGAGGTAACATTCTTTAGCAATAACAAATGTGTGAAAAAGAAACTAATGTGTGAAAAAATGTGAGAAGAAATTATGAGAATAACACCCTTGAACATTGGCACAATCTCATAACCGCAACGCGATAGTATAGCCCAGTGTGTTGTGTCACCTGCGTTGATTCAGCTTTTCATTCCCAGAAAAAAAGCCATACTGGCTGATCATACTTTTTTATGCATGTTTCCATAGAAACGGTTCTGAGGGAAAGGGTGGTCTGTGGTAAATGGAAGGGGGGATACTGTCAAGAAAGGTTCCCCTTGAGGTTTCCACCCTACACAGATATGATCTTCATTCTGGTTCATAGTCGTCTTAAGACAAAATCCAAAAATAAAAACACACACCTGTCCTGATCCCAGCACAAGTTGTCTTGACAACCCATTTAATCTTGTTAGCAGATAGCTGCCAACCGAGGGATGACAGAGAATGAGCTTTGTGAATGCAATACAGGGGTGTGACATTCAACGAGGATAAAAGATTACAGATAGCTGATCAAAGATGTTTCTACCTATGTGAGTTATGTTAAAGGAGCTAAGTGTCTATTTTAGAGGAGGTGTTTTTAGAAGTTTATTTTTCTTTTTGTCCTTCTTCAAAGAACAAAATGTAGGCTTTTTCCCTAACCTCCTGTCACTTGACATGACCTTGTTTTCTCTTGTGCAGAGGACAAGGAGGTTGCCTATTGATGAAAATTACAGAACCCACAGTGCCTCTCCTGGGAGTATAACATGGTGCTTAAAGGTAATGAGCTTGTCAGAAATATACACTGCATGATGCCCTAACACCAATGCCACACTACCAGTGTGATAAAATACAGCATTAACATCGCAGTTCATTCTAAATCTTGTCTCAGTCTTTTCTTCAACCATGAAATGCAAATCTGCGTTGCCACAGTGGAATAACTCAGGCAGCCGAGTCTCATTACTCTTACCAGAAAAGGAAATTGCGCATTTTAATGCATTTCATTTCAGAATGTTATCTGTTATGCTATCATTGATACTATCTCAAACTTATGGCACATTGCAGAAATCTCATTTGAAGCTTCTCCAGGTTTCTCAGTTTCTCAGCCAGTCAGCTCTATTTGCAGCAAAAAGTAAGAACCACAATCACTGCCCCAAAACCCATCTGTGAGAATAAAAGCTTAAGCTGCAACCAGCACCACATCCAGACAGCTTGTCTTATGCACAAGTGCTTTTGTCTAACTGCATTAAATTGACCAAATCATGACCACATTTGCACTAAATCGACCACATTGTGGAATGTTCCTCCAGATTTCATTAATAGAGTAATTTGTATAAAGTATTTGTGGAAGAAAGCATTTGATGAATAAGTTGGATACCACACAGTCTGATAATGATGTTTTAAAAACAGGCTCTGTGAGACAGATGCTTCTGTCCACCGATGTCTCATTCTCTCAGAGCACCGAGTGGATAGTGTCAGCTGTCCACCACTACAAAGACCAAGGCATTGGTATTCTGAGAGGAGACTATGGCAGTCAGTAGTGGTAGAAAACAGGTGCGACACCCATTGTCTAGAGTCTTTGATGTGAAATGCCATGAAATGCTGTTGGAGAGTTCCATGTTATTTTTGCTGCAGCTGATTTCTGCAGAGATGAGATTATGTTGCTGCCACGTGGCAGAATTGATTCCAACTCATGATTGGTGGAATTTCTGAGTTTTGAAGGCAGAGGCTCCTATAAGTAATGACAGGATTAAACAAACAGTCAGGTGATTATGGCGTGCATTTTCACATCAGATGGCACAGGCTATCTGTCTATGCATGCGGTATGCAGTGCACCAAGCCATTGCACAATCATATTTACATTCACTATGCAGCCTGTGTGTTTGCCCATCTGGGTTCGAATCCTAGACAGCTTTTTGTTGAGGTTGTGACCTAAGGCAGAGTACACATGAAAAGATAGAAAGCGAGAGAGAGAGAGAGAGAGAGAGAATAAACAACCCCTCTTCCAGATCACAGCAGCCCTACCTCATGGAGATGTCATGATTTTTTCAACATGAAAAGCCCATCTGCTCTTCCCAGAAGGCTTTCTCAGTGTGCTCCTGCAGCAATAACATAATATCCCTCGAGCTGCAGGCTGGGGCCTTGTCCACAGCTCTCTTACGCCCACGCGCCAAACACACAGCGCAGCGTAGCGCAGCGCAGCGCACTCACCACTGCCAACGACCAGGCTGCCAGTGGAGCCGTGCCACTAGCACCAAGCACCGAGTTTAAGCTGAGCTCCTCCGTCATCTGTAGAGGTATAGTGTCCACCATGTTTTGCCACAACGAGACCATAAATCCCATGATGGCTCGATAGGGTTTGGTTGCTTGGCAACCTCTCTTAATGTGCTCCAGCAGGTGGAGGAGTGACCCCGTTAGACACCGGGAGAACATCCCTCTAATCAAACGCTGATCCCTCGCCCACCCACCCATCCAGCCAGCAGTGGCAGCAGCCCCCCCACACGCACGCCAGCGCCTAAGCAACCTCTGTAGCAGGCCCCCGGCAGCACAGGCACCTGCCACCCAGTGAAGCAGAAATCTCACTAACCGTCTAGCACAGCAAAGCAGCAATGCAAAGCAGTAGCTCCACTGTCCTTTCTCCTCTTTTGTCTTTCACACATACACTTGAGTCTTTCACACATACACTTGAGTCTTTCACACATACACTTGAGCTGACGGCAAACGCATCAGAGCAACTTCTCAATCTGCTGAATTGTTTTGATTGGGTGAATTACACATATATCCTCATTTACAAATGTGTGGTCCATTTAGTGCAATTGGACGCAGTAAGGTAAAATGATTTAGATATACAGCTTTTCTGGACTGTTTTAATAAGAGACGAACCACAGTATGTATCTGTCTTAATGGAGGGATTCATAGTGGAGAGGGGGAAACATGTCTACAACACAGAGGGGCCAGGGGGAATGATGTACTGGGAGAGACTCCACGCTTAAAATTGGCTAATCTGCTGAATTATCTACTCACTTTTAAATTATTTATTACCAGATAGCACACTTTCTATACTTTTACTTATGAATTATGGATTTACATGGAAAAGCCTCAATGATAGACCCAATAATTATTGTACCTTTCTGAAAGGCCATCCATGACTCATGAGAGCTACAAGGGATTTATCATGTTTGGTGGAAGACAGAAATTAGTCTATGCTGGATGAGTTTATGATCCACTCTTAATGTACAGAATAGGTACTTATTTGTGTATGTGTGTTTGTGTGTGTGTGTGTATGTGTATATGAAAATGACAGATCTGGTAAAATATACAACACAATAACAGTATAAGTATATATACTCTTTTGATCCCTGCATTTATCCCAATCCATGAATTAGTGAAACACACTCAGCACACAGTGAACACATGGGAACACATGGCACCCCTCACTGCTCCCCGAGCGCCGCCGTTGAAGCAGGCAGCTCACTGCGCCGGGATTAGTGTGTGCTTCACCTCACTGTGTGTTCACTGTGTGCTGTTTGTGTTTCACTAATTCACCGATTGGGTTAAATGCAGAGACCAAATTTCCCTCATGGGATCAAAAAAGTATATATACTTATACTTAGTGAGGTAAAGCACACACTAATCCGCAGTGAGCTGCCTGCAACAACGGCGGCGCTCGGGGAGCAGTGAGGGGTTAGGTGCCTTGCTCAAGGGCACTTCAGCCGTGCCTACTGGTCGGGGTTCAAACCGGCAACCCTCCGGTTACAAGTCCGAAGCGCTAACCAGTAGGCCACAGCTGTCCTACAATTCTGCTGTTTTGTATCATATATGCATGAGTGAGTGATTTAAACTTAATATGTTTAACATATATATAATATATTTGAGCACAATAATGCATTTCACTTTTGGTCATCTTGAAATATTACCTGAAGTAGAGAGGAATTCACAGTGATACCTTTAGGATGCAAAACAGTAATCATTTAACTATAATTTATTGTATGGCAGAGATAATAAAGCCAAATAATTTGGAGCATGATGAAATGGGATTAGCTTTTCATCTCAGATAGTTGAAAGAGGAATAGTGTCTATGAGCACTGATGCTCATCAGGTTGAACACATAATACCCCAGGTCTCATTATCTCACACCTTTTCACTGAGATATTAAACAGATCAACTGGTTTTGTTATGACACCAGGTTCCAGTGACACAGGCTGGAAAAAAAAACACTTGAACACATAAGCAGAAAAATTGTCAATGTTATGGAATTCATCTCCGTCCCAATTATGCCATACCTGTCAACACTCCCGTTTTTCCCGGGTTCTCCCGTATTTCAAGGTCATCTCCCGGCACCCTCCCGTTTTGTTATTTCTCCCGGAGAACTTGTATTAGTCTGACATCTCCCAGGTTGCCAGATTGTGTATGAAATACACCCTACACATACACGATCACTTAGTTTCAATTTCGACCGTTTTGTCATAGGCTAAAACCTGGCAACCCAAATCCCAAATAAGGAAGCGGGTGCCGACTGCGCAGCCTGAGTCTCGACGTAAGCAAGCGGGCTGGTTGAATGGCCCACTCCAGAACTAGCTGTTGTGAAATTTAATTCACATCACATTAACTGTTATTGAGTGTTGTTGATACACTGAACTTGTGTCCTCGCAAAGCAACGACCGAAATGCAGTGTTGAAACACGTGCATGAAACGTATTAAATAAATATGCAAACCTGATCCAGTATAAACACTGACCCCCCCCCCCCCCCCCCCCCCCCGAAAACAAAATCTCCCGTTTTTGGAAAGCTAAATGTTGACAGGTATGAATTATGAAGCGCTGTGGTGTTCAGCTGTGCTGCAGCTCACACACTCGAGCAAATGACTCACTCTCATCACAAGAACTCAGTCCAGGTCTGGAGGAGTAGCGGAAAAAAGAGCTGGAGTCTCAGCCATGAATTAATTACTAGTAAGCCCCGGGGCTAGATGTTCTTCACTGTAATTGCAGAACACAGAGTGTTACCAATTAGCATAGCGTGTCTGCTGTTTGATGGCTGTCTCAGACCAGGCTGTGCAAGCTATGTCTATTCTGGGCACTTCGATGTTTAATGCTGCATAAACAACGTTTTTGTTCATTTACACAAGGGTAATGTGACAGCATGCCACCATACTGGCATCTTTGCGATGAATTGAAGTAGAGATTCATGAATGACATTCCTATGAACTGTTCAGCCCATCAATTAAAATGCAGCACCATAAGAAAATGAAAGGTTATTCACCATAGATGTACTTCAAGAGCTTGGGATTGTCATAGATACAGTGTTTACATTAGTTTCATGAGGGTATTAATTATATTTTTGGAATGTCATTTGAACAAAACTATAGGCATTCTGGCATTTGAATGAATCTCATGGTCCTCAGGAACATAGTTTCAGAAAACACTGGTTGATTAATCCTTTGAGTTGAAGTGTCCAGATGGCTGTAAGTTGGAGCACACGTCTACATCTACAGCTGAATCTGCCCATTGGACCCACCACTGCGCCCAGTCTGGGTTGGCATGGCGACGTCATGCTCAGGGCGCCTTGGCACCTCACGGCCACACAGCCAACAGCAAGGCGGCAGGTCAGCCTGGGGCGATGCCTCTGAGTGCCCAGCGATGCACCCCCTACCCCACACCGCCCCACTCCCCGCTCGTACTGCTGACCGCTGTGTGTGTACAGTGCACAGTTGATCTGTCCCATGTATACTTAAATAGAGTGAGATATCTTGCTATGAGTATGGCTGAAACACCTCCCAATGACTCACACAGTCTCCTGCAGGAGCAGAATGAGGAGCCGCTCACACACTGGACTGCAGCAGCTTATGCACCAGTAGTGCAATGAGGGTGAGATGGGCTGGGGGGCAACAGAACAGTAGTGCAGTGAGGGTGAGATGGGCTGGGGGGCAACAGTACAGTAGTGCAGTGAGGGTGAGATGGGCTGGGGGGCAACAGTACAGTAGTGCAGTGAGGGTGAGAGGGGCTGGGGGGCAACAGTACAGTAATGCAATGAGGGTAAGATGGGCTGGGGGGCAACAGTACAGTAGTGCAGTGAGGGTGAGAGGGGCTGGGGGGCAACAGTACAGTAATGCAATGAGGGTAAGATGGGCTGGGGGGCAACAGTACAGTAGTGCAGTGAGGGTGAAATGGGCTGGGAGGCAACAGTACAGTAGTGCAGTGAGGGTGAGATGGGCTGGGGGGCAACAGTAGTGCAGTGAGGGTAAGATGGGCTGGGAGGCAACAGTACAGTAGTGCAGTGAGGGTGAGAGGGGCTGGGGGGCAACAGTAGTGCAGTGAGGGTAAGATGGGCTAGGGGGAAACAGTAGTGCAGTGAGGGTGAGATGGGCTGGGGGGCAACAGAACAGTAGTGCAGTGAGGGTGAGATGGGCTGGGGGGCAACAGAACAGTAGTGCAGTGAGGGTGAGATGGGCTGGGGGGCAACAGTAGTGCAGTGAGGGTGAGATGGGCCAGCGTAGCCAGAGATCAAGCTTCACCATCACCAGAGGGAGAGAGAACGTCATAACCCAGTTATCACACCCAGCGATAGCTCTGGATAGTAATACATTGAAACCCATCTCAAGCAAATCACTCTAACCCACTCATTCCAATTCCATGGTAGAATTAGCAAGACCATGAAGTATTGATTAGCATCATAATGATGCAAGGGTGCCAGTGTTCAGACGTGCAGTCGTGCAGTCTGACGTGCAGACACTGCAGATATGAATCATGTACATCTGTGAAAAGCAGCAATAAGTTCAACTCCAAATCCCTGTGGCTTGCAATCTCCTGAGACACAGGTATGGTGGGTGTCTAAACTACTGAATACTTCCTTAAAAGCTGCTTGATGGCAGCTTTTCTATTATAGGCCAGCGTTAAGTGAATGAAGCTCAGATAAGATCGAAAAGTTAGAAATAATAATGTCCCTAGTCCTCTGTGACTAAAGTGATGACAAGAATGAATCATGGCATCTGGTAATTAAAGAAGAACAAGAGCATATTAATTTGGTTAGGGATTCACATGAATCATTTAATCACTACAGCGAATCAAATAAAAACTGAACATGAAAATATTCAATAAAATTTCTCAGCTGAGTGTTAAAAACAAGATGAGATAACTAGATGCCTATATAACAAAATACATAGTGCACTGACATCATCATCCTTTGATAAAGTAATCATTCATATGAGATTCAGGACCCCTTAGACACCTTCCCAAAGGGCTATGAGACCAGAGTTGTTTTTTTTTTTTTTGAGAAACCATTTAAAGAAAGTGACTTATTGTCGACCTTTTTGTGGCATAGGGCTTTCAGTGTCCAAAGTGGAGTGATGGTATAGTAGTATGTTTGCTCTCTCTCTCTCTCTCTCTCTCTCTCTCTCTCTCTCTCTCTCTTTGTTCTATCCATTAGCCTGTGTGCTGGTCCTTTTTGTTGCGGCTGCCTCTGAGCGCTGGCTTCCCAGGCTGAAGAGCCTGAGGCGGAGCTCTGCTTCCCCAGTAGCTGGGAGGCAGTTCACCTGGTCTAGGGCTGGGGCTGACGTGACTCTGCTGTTGGTGGGATGAAAGAGCGAGTGGATGCAGTCTGGGATGGCAGAGTAGGTATTGGTCTGCATTCATAAAGTAACACATCTGCCACTGAAGAGTGGGACTCTGGCCACTACTGATACTCACTGGCACATTTATACCAACAGAGCGCTCTCTGCTTGTATATCCTGGAGTGAACACACAGTGATAGTAACTGCCTCCCTCCTGACACGTGCACACATACACACACACACACACACACACACACACACACACACACACACACACTGAGATGTGTGTAGTGGTCCACTGCATTATTAAAGCGCTCCTGCATCCCCCCACTCCAGCCCTGCAGCCATCCTCCTGCCTGTGAAGCTGAGAAATAGAGACTTCAGCCTTCACGTCTAACAGCTACCCACAGACCCAGAGAACTGCTGTCCTGCCTTTGAGCTTCCACAAAAGAGAAGTCATTTGTCTCTCTCCAAACAGCCTGTGTGGTTTTCCCAGCATGGGCCCTCCCTAACCTTACAGTGTGATAGAGCCCGCAGCCTGTAGTCAATCAACGCCTCTGACGTCCTACAGCCAACACCGCTGTTAGATCATGCTCATCAATCGGTCTCTCTGAGTGCTTCCAGGGGTCTGCACGCTAGTTGAGGTGTTACAGAATCACTCGCGGGTACAAACATATCGACAGAGCTGTTGTTGGGAACCCACTGTGACAACGGGCCAATTAACGGGGCTTTCATCAAGTCTCTCAGAGAAGCGAGAGCCCAGGCAATGATGCTGTCACTAGTTATCGCATCACACCCCTGCAACCTTCATCCCTCCCTCTCTCCCGCCCTCCCTCCTCCTCCTCCTCCTCCAACTTGCCTCCAAGATCTGGGAGATGTCTGACAGACGTTTGACAGACAGACTGCCGGTGTGAATTGCTGATGTCGGATGAGGCCCTTAAAACGTGGCTCCTGTTAAATGAACTCCGCCAGCCATATGCGCAGCAGGTATGGTAACTTGGCACGTGTAGCCTCATTAATGGCTTTGGACCAGCTTCTCAGTGCACGCACGTTTAATCAGCCACATTTCCCCGTTGCTGTGTGGCATCCTATTGGTAGCATGTTCCCTTCTCTGTGAGCAGTCACGCTTAGCTGGGCAAGATAAGCATTCCATGGGACTAATTCGCATCAACATTCTGCAAGCATAGGGCTGATCACAGGAGCGAAACATTTTGATTGGCTTAATTTTTCCTTCCTATTGGCTTATTTGCTGTATATGTACTGTAGCAAATGTGTGGGGGTGTTTATCAAAAATAATAGGATGTCTTTAATGTGGTAAACATGCACCATGGAGCACAATCTGATTAAAAAAAAACTATTGTTGGTTTAAATTTGGCGACATCACCGCAGCAATAATAAGCCCTATATATCAGAAGACATGTGGGAGTCTGTACCTGGATGGAAACGTCGCTGTAGGAGCCTCCAATGACGCCGGATATGGCCAAGGGCACGTCGTCGTGTATGGCGTAGGACCCGTCGGGGCACGTGTACTCACTGTCGTCCACCTTGGTGAGCGAGGCGCGCACGAACTCCAGCGACTGCTCCAGCGCGTAGGTGTCCTTGGAGCAGGTGTCCAGGATGTGGGCACCGAGCGTGAGGCCGGACAGGATGCGCTCATCGCGGTTGATCACGTCCAGTGCCAGCAGCATGGCCTCCAGCCGCTGGATGCCGCGCTGGGCGTTGATGCGGCCGCAGTCCTCCGCGCCCTCGCCCTTGTGGTGCACGGGGAAGAGGCCGCCGATCACCAGGTCCCCCTCCACCACGATCTCGCGCTTGGGGTCCGAGTTGAGGCCCGGCAGGGCCAGCGTCCACGCCGTCGGCACTAGCAGCAGGAGGAGTTCCAGCTGGAGCAGCCAGCGCGCAGGCGTCGCTCTGAACCGCGGTGACCTCCCAGCCATCATGACTGCGGGGCAGGGCAGGGCAGGGCAGGTCGGGTCACTTCAGTCCTTCTCACCTCCTCCTCCACTCCCCTCTGTCCCTTCTGTCTGGGTCCTGCTCTCACCCTCTCTGGTGACCCTCTGGGGATGGGATGGGACGGCAGGGATGCGTCACGGCCCGGCTTTAAAGACGTTGCACTTCTGTCCAGGCCGAGGCTATCTCCGTCAGTGACATCGTCTTCTGTTCAGGTCTGGAGATCACAGCCCCTGCGGATCAAACAGGAGGAGCCTCAGTCACTGTCTCACACAAACAAACTAACATAAACACAATCAGACCTTTGTCAGTCTCTGCTCTGCTGCACACAAGGACAGCTGTGTGACTGGCTCCCATTGTAACTTGTGTAAGACAAATAATTGTTATTAAGACAAATAATTGTTATTATTTGCAGTTAATAATGTTTTCTTTAATGTCCAATTGTATGTATTTGATATATACAGGGTTGTAAAGCCGTTTGAGAAGTGCGAATGGTTGCTGGTAACCTTTAATGGGATGGCATAACTAAAAGTCAAATAAACAGCGCTTGGGTGCTTCAGTCAATTACAAATGAAATATACATGCAATATGCATAGAGTTTTACTGGCTTGTGTAGTCCCCTTACGTCCTCTTGCCATGTTTATGAGCAGGATACAGTATACTTGCTCATAAACCCGTCTCTCATAATACTCATGTCAAATTCAGGGGGATATTCATAATGGTGGCGCCTCTGAGTTGTACATCACAGGAGTGAGGTGATATGCCCAGTCTGTGTTAAATGGCAAGATGGTCTGTGGGGGAATTCAGCCTCCTGGTAGAAGCAAACAGGGAGAGGCTGCCTGATAAGGTGGTTTTCCCCAGAGCTCTGTGAAGGATGCTGAACATTACGCAAAGTGAGAGAGAGCCTTTGACTGAAATAGATGTCTGTGTGCACACTTGCATATATGTTTCTTCCCAGTGTTTTTAAAGGGTACTTGAAATTGTAAAGCAGCCATTCCAATAAAGCTACTTTGAATATCATGGAAATAGAATCACATTTTGTATAGGCCCAGGATACACATCTTAGGAAATAAATATGTGTATATGGAGAGAAAGAAAGAAAGAAAGACAGATTAAAAGAGAGAAAGAGATATTCCCTGTTTGATGGTCTTGTGTGCCACATTTCCACAGTTTTAGATCTATGGAATTGTGGGATAATGATGCAGGCTCCCGGTGTTTTCTCTGCATGGATACCGAGGCAGTCCCACTCAATGCACGCCAATGTCACTCTGCTTAAGGCAGAGGGTGTGTCCAGTCCTAAGTCCTCTCCTCAGGGCACACGCAACTGCAGTGGTGTCCAGCCTTCCCCCTCCTATCTGACCTCATGTACAGATCCCGCATTCTTCATTCTGTAGCCGTTCACTCATAGAGTGCGCAAGCACACGCGCCTGCGCACTCAAATGCACACTCGCATGGACTCACAGGTGTACACGCACACACACTTGCACAGATGCACTCAAACACACACACACACACACACGTGCGCCCACACAGCACTACACAGAGCTAGACATGAAGCCTCAGTCAGAGACCAATCTGATATAAATTACTCTTGACAATTCCATATAAAAATAAATACAGATTTAAAACTTATAACATATTGGCACACATTGTATACTCAACAGATGAATACACGGACCTTGCACAAGCACACACACACACACACACAAAGTAGCATAAACCCCAATGGTTTTGGTGTCCTTAAATCTTGTCTGTATTTGTGTTTGTTTGTGTCTCTGTTCAAGTGCCATATGCGCTCTCCCCTATAAAACATCTGCATGCCAGTACACACACACACACACACACACACACACACACACATACACACACACACACACACACACACACACACACACACACACACACACACACTCCTCAGCTGAAGCATCATCACACAGCGCTGCCCACTCTCAGCCAGAGTCAGTGGAATGGCTGACATGAGGTCATCCTCCATCCATTCTCTCTGTGCCCTTCAGCTCAATGGGCACTGCCGCTGTCAACAAGAGCGCAACACAAGGAGCAAATTCACTGATGTCAAACAGCCTAAGGACACAGATGAGCTAGTCTGGACTAATGGTGGATTACTATTCTTCTTAACACACCCCAGGGGCATAGTACAAGATCCTGGGCCCTATGCATAAGCAGTCCTGATGGGCCCTCATAATAAATGTAATAAAATATATTCCAGACTTTTCAAGGGCCCTCCCTCCCCTTGGGGCCCTAGTAATCAGTACTGGTTTTACCCCCAGTCCCACGCCCCTGTCCCACCATGCCCAGAGGTAAATGAAACACAGCCTGTCACTCAAAGTATTTAGTGTTAGTATTCAGTGCAATCATTGGATGTTGAGACAAACATTTAATTTTAGAGATTATATTAATTGGATTATGTTTATGTCCTGGAAAATGTTACTAAAATGAAATGAAGAAAAAAAACATGTGTTAAGCATTAACACATAAATTGAGTGTGCCATGTGATAATGATAAATTGAGGAGCATACATTACCTCTTGAACATTAATCAAAGCTTTAAAGAATGCTTATTTATGAAACAGTATTGTAAAGTGTTACAATATTACGTAACTTGTTTATGTGTTGAAAAAATATATGGTTTGGTCAGCATGTTTCTGAAGGATATACAGTATATTGAGTACAGAAGGTTGCAGGCTGTTCTGGATTCAGTGTTGGTGTTTCATATCTGATACACAGCTAGGCAGTAGAGTAGAGCCACGCTTGCAGTAGATTTGGTCCAAAGCCCGAGGGTTTTGTGTACACTTCACTTCTCACCATCCTGGCATCCCACAGATGTTGGCCTAGGAGTCTTTCTCTCTTCTTCACACCTCTCTCTCTCTCGCTCTCTTTCTCACACACACTCACACACTCACAGGCACACACACACATCTTGTACTAAGATACATGTGTTCATCTGACCGAGAGACACATTCTAGCACTCATTAAGCCCCCCCTCTCCCCCAAGGCTTTGTTTCCATGGAAACTTGCCAGGCCAGATAGAGTGTGGAGAGGAGGACAAGTGGGCCGATCTGACCAGCGAGCGGCTCCCGGGGGGGGGGGGGCAGTGGCCAGCCGACTGTAAATTGGCCGTATCTTTTTACAGCATGCCTCTCCCACACCTCCCTGCCCATAAAGGGTTAATGGGTTCCCCTCCGTCTGGCCAGCTTATGCTCCACAGGGCTGGCTAACCAGCTAATGTACAGATATGGAGATAAGCATTTTTGATAGAGCAGGGGTTGATGTTATCTTAATGTCAGCAGTGACAAATGTTTTAATTTAGGAGGACACGTTAATTCATTTAACATTCATGTAATTAGTTTCTACAGAGGAATATCCACACCTCTGCTTTTAGACAACAGCAAAGTGATTTTCTTTTTAGAAAAGTAGTTTGTTATGTGATGGTCAATGTGGCTCTGCATATGTGAGTGTGTCAAGTGATATTAAAATATTAAAAGACTTCTCTCTGGCTCAGAAACTGGCAATAAACACACAGGGATTTGTACACACAGCAACAGTCCATTAGTGTGGTCAGTCAAGCCCTGGCTATTTCCGGTGGCTGCGTCAGAGTGCACAACCTCCCCTTTAGTGGCTGATGACCATAAGATCTTGAAGTGACCACTCAAGTCACGAATGACAAATGTCCTTTAGGGCTAATATGCTATAGTACTCCTCGGTGTTTGTTTGTGCAGTGCTGAGGTGCAGCCAGAGGGATAAAGGTTGAATATTTAATGATGGGCTTCAATTTCATCTCAGTTCCATTTACAGTAATATTCAGCTTGTGATTACACCTTTATTACAGTGATCATGAATCTGTCACAGCTGAAAAAGCCCTGAGCTATGAGATGTGGCCTGGGCACATAACCTGGTCACCATAGATCTTATTTGGGCTCAGCTCTCTCACTGTGCACATAACCTGGTCACCATAGATCTTATTTGGGCTCAGCTCTCTCACTGTGCACATAACCTGGTCACCATAGATCTTATTTGGACTCAGCTCTCTCACTGGGCACATAACCTGGTCACCATGGATCTTATTTGGGCTCAGCTCTCTCACTGGGATACAGGTTGAATGTCCTCAGCAGAAGAGAGTTTGGAGGCTCAGAGGTTATTGGCAGGTCAATCAGTGAGTAGCAGTGTTTGAAGTGAGGTTCTATTCACTTCACAATGCACAAGCACGGTCAGGAATTAACATGCAACTGTAGTCTCATGAATATGCAATGCTGTCTTACAATGCTTATTGTCTCACTGAACTGTAGAACATCTTGAATAGAACAACAATTGACTCTGTGTATTAGCTTCACCTGCTTACTGTGATATTACTAAATGTGTCATCATTCATCGTAGCTGACAGGGAGAGATTGTTTTCTTCCTGTGCTGGCGGTGAGAAGTGGTGATCTCGCCTGCGTTGTGACTCGGAGCGCGTGTCAGTGAGCGCAGCGCGTAGGTGAGGGCGAGTGACAAAGGCTTCCCATTCCACAGGAACATGTGGCGTTCTTATCAGCAGACTGGGCTCCCAGGAGAGGCCGCTCTCATGCCACTCAACACGGCAGGCCAGGAAACCCCCTGCAGTTCGCTCCGCTCGGCCCGGCTCCCCTCCTCCTGACTGGTCTCTCTATTCTATCTCCTGCTGGACCGCTGCCCATGCTGACCACTAGACTGGGTCACCCCCCCCCCACACACACACCACCACACACACAAAGCTACAGTTTTCTCAGCATATCCACCATACAGTACATTGAACAGAGGATCCACAACATGCAGTCTTAACAGTTTACTTCTTAGTTCGTAGACGGCGCCTGTCACTTGAAAATATTGTCCATGCAAGTTTATTAGCATTTTTGAAGTGGAGCCATACTCATAGTTATCATTCCAAATGTTCAGCCCACAGTCTAATTCAATTGTTCTCTTCAGAGAGCTGTCAAATGTGTCTGTCTCTTTGTGTGTGTGTGTGTGTGTGTGTGTGTGTGTGTGTGTGTGTGTGTGTGTGTGTGTGTGCGTGTGTGTGTGTGTGTGTGTGTGCATGGCTGCCGTGCCAAAGTGTGTGTGTGTGTGTGTGTGTGTGTCCCTCCCTTCTCAAGCTAGCTCTGTTTTCCACTTCACCAGATGGCCTCTTTAATTTGAATATGTGGAGGATGCCAGCTCCCTACACTGCTCAATGTACACAGTGCAAAAGAATGCAGAAAAGTGTGCGTGCGTGCGTGCGTGCATGTGTGTGTGTGTGTATGTGTGTGTGAGTGTGTGTGTGTGTGTGTGTGTGTGTGTGTGTGTGTGTGTGTGTGTGTGTGTGTGTATGTATATGTATATGTGTGTGTTGCCTATGGGTGTCCGTGTGATATATGTGATGTGCATCTGATCCAGCTGTTTGTGTGTATTCATGCATTTGCCACAGTAGACATATGAGCAAATTGGAAGAGGAGTGGTCCTCGCAAGGTGTGAATCTGTGTGAGGATTCCCAATCCCTCTCAGGTCTAGAGAGCCGCATTCATATGCAAAGAGCCCCATTGGCGCAGAGGCTCCAGCTTCCTCCCTGATGTGGAGGTCATCTATATGCGGCGTGGAGCGCTCCGGAGCCCGGGAATCCCCTCATTAACTAGCTCGGAAGCTGGATCTGCTCCCATTAGGAGAGGGCTGCATTGGGACCACAGAGTGAGTATGAGAAGCAGGGCTCCACATGACAGATTCACTGTAGATATATGGAATTTCTGTGGTGGAAGATCTGAGATAGTAAATGTGTGTGTGTGTGTGTGTGTGTGATAGAACTGCATCCCACTGATGTTTACAGCAGCAGCAGCAGCAGAAGCTCCCCGCCCTGATGAAAATGACATGAGATTTCAAATCAAATCTGTGGGGATATGCGGTCATTTAAATGTCATTAGTCACCGTAATGCATGTGGCAAATGCTTGTTTAACGGTGGCCTGAGCAAAATGATCACATCTTTTTGGGGCCAAACAGTTTTTGCACGGCTGCCGTGCCAAAGCCTGCCCCAGTAGCAATCAATCTGCAAACAATGCAAGCTGAAATGACTGCTTTAATTCTCCTAATCAGTCTCTTGCAGTACCCCTACAGGCACGCCGGCCGCCTGACAAGCATCTTTTTTTTAACTGTTCATCCACACTAATCCTCTCCTAACAACTGCCTGACTATGTGCTGCCACTCTCACTAGATAATCATTTGAACATGGTCCAAAAACACATTCTCTCTCTCTCTCTGGCAGCTAGCGTGGTGGACAGACTAAAACACTCATAGACACAATAAGGATTTAAATGCACCTGTCCTCAGCTTCACGCCGCACGCACAAAAATTAGCTACAGTGGGACTCCCTCGCGGCTTCAACATGTTCAGCGGCTCGTTCAGTTTCACCACCTCTCCTTCTGATGCACTAACCAAACCAGTCGACACACATACGCTGCTGCCGCTGCGTCTTTCACATTTGTTGGCAGCTAACAAACTTTCCGAAGTAAATGAGAGGTTCAGTGTAGTGTGAAAACAAGCGGGACAGCAATTATTGTGTCTGTCAATCACAGAAGCCTGACACAGTGCGGTAGAGTGGAGGTACGGCTTGACTGTGCTGCTGGCCAAGAGGGAGTGGGGAATCTGGCTACAGTTACTCTGTCATCATGATCGACTGAATTCAAAACTCCAAAATATCCATCCTCACTCAACAAAATAGTCCAACAAGACACCCACACTCAAACACACACCTTCTCTCACTCCCCCGATTACACACACACTCACACTTGGAATATTACAGAGGGAGATGTTGTTAGTATTTTCGTCACTGAACCAGTCCATTTGTACGGCACAGTGTTTGCATATTTTTTATCGTACCAGGAAGCCAAGTTAGATTTTGTTGGGAGGACTTGAATGTGCGCCTTGATTGTAAAAGTGAGAATATCCTTGCCAAGGGTGAAGTTTGAAGATATGGAGTGAGACAGGAAATGGTCCTTAGTGATTGGGACTTTCCACCTTTGAAGATGTTGGATGAGTGATGCACAGGCCATCTGTCTCATGGTTGAATTGCTATTATTAAGCATGTTAAGTGGCTGGTTCTAGTGTCACTGTATACTGTACCCATTCACTCACTCACTCACTCATACACACACACACACACACACGCACATACAAACTATTATGCCTGACTGGGGAAACCCCCTTATCACGGCAATAGAAGACTTCCTGCAACTCGCAGACACTAATTACATGTTACTCTAGCGCCATGAGATGAAAGATTCATGGAGTCCACTCACTCCTTGAGTCTTTCCTCGTGCTCATTAGTGTCGGTAGCATGATGGGCTCTGATAGGCTGATGGATGTGCAGCCTGCGTCCACTGCAGTCCCTCAGCGCCCTTCTCTCTGAGCGCCATTAGCAAGAGGAGATTTTTTTGTTTTTGTTCTGTCTTTTCCACAGCTATACATTATTCATTGCGCAATCAGCTGTGACGACAATGTGGCAAGATGCTGGGTTTCCCTCATGCTGCATGACGATTTGTTAAAGCCTGATTGCAGAGGGCATTTTGTTACCCCCTCTATCTTTCTATCTATGTATTTATCTATCTATGTATTTATCTATCTATCTATCTATCTATCTATCTATCTATCTATCTATCTATCTATCTATCTATATATTTATCTACAGTATCTATCTATCTAATGTACGCACATACACCATAAAGGGGACTTAGTCTGTAGATCCCAAGGGGGCCCTCTAGTCCCAAAGCTTCCTGATTAGGTCCATATTAGGCATGTCAGAGGAAATGCATGCCATCTGTTTTATTGTCCTCCAGAGGCTCAGATTAGAGAGAGAGCGAGAGATGCAGGTAACTGCAATCACATCATAAAGCGCCAACGAATCCCACCACGCACAAAATGAAATCATTTGTATTATCTGTAAATACATCTCACAGTCCCAGGACTCTGTCAAACGTTGTAGCTGGGCTGTTGGAGAACGAGCCCACAGACACATTTGTCAAATTGCGCATACGACTGTCACACTCACAGATTAGAACATCCATCGCACAACGGCAAGTGACGGCTTACACCATCTGCTCTGAGCGGGGCAGCCGAGGTGTGCCGTGAGGAAGTCATATGATGCGGTCGGCTCCCAGACAAGCAAACAGGAGTGTGCCCAAGTCTCTCCGGCACAGAAAACAGGAAGAGGTGTCTGCGGCCACTGTTTGATATGGCTAAGGCGATTAATCATGGAGCTCATTTCATTACGACCAGCCCAAATCTCATAAAACAGAGAGCAGGATAAGATCTGGAGTGTCAGTGGCCATTAGGCTGCGGCGTCTTCATCAGCAGCTCAGGCTGTAATGAAGGCAGGACGGGGCGCAGGGGGAGCTTGTGCGGTAGGTATGGAGATGCTCTGGATTACCTTAAGATGGTGACGTCAGGCAGTGAAGGGGCATACTTTATGATTTCTTTGTTTAGAAGCTCTGAAGCAAGTCAGGCTCACAAGTAAGTGATGCTTGAAAGACTCCGAATTGCTCAGAATTGATCCCGTCCAAGTCATAGAATGATTTCTAAATTCCACAAAAACATAACTACAAGCTGTGTACATTACCAGACACATGCCTCCCTCTTCCGTTATGTAAAGTTTATTTATTATGACCGCCGCGCAGCGAAGCGGCGGTCATATAGGTTTAGTCAGTTTTCTTTTTTTTTTTTTTTTTTTTTTTTTTCTTTTTCGCATGCCCAAATTTCCGTCAATGAGTCCCGGGACACTGAAAGACCGGGGTACACGAAACTTGGTGGGCATGTAACCCCACATGGATAGCATGGAACCATCGTTTTTCGTTTTGATCTGTAGCCCCCCCGCTGGACTGGACCCCCCGAAAGGAGGGTAGGGCAGACACAGTTTTCTGTGAATATCTCGAAATCCGTAGGGTTTAGGAGGACCATTTTTTTTTTGTATGTTGATCTCAAGGGGCCATGTCAACCCATTCCATAACCACTCATTTCATGTATAGCGCCACCTAGTTAAACACAAAAAAGTAAAAATGAGGTGTTGTAATTGAAGGTATCTGTGACCTAACATAGTCAAAACTGCACGAAATTGGAAGTGTAGGATCATTATGACACCCTCTGTATGCACGCCAAGTTTGGTGGAATTCCGTTCATGGGGGGCCACACAATAAATTAATTTATGTTACTATACACCAACTGGCCTGCAGGTGGCCGGAGACAGTTTTCTGTGAATATCTCGAGAACCGTAGGGCCTAGGAGGTCCACCTTTTTTATGTATGTTGGTCTTAAGGGGGCATGTCAACCCATCCCATTACCACTTATTTCATGTATAGCGCCACCTAGTTAAAAATTAAAAAGCAAAAAATTAGGTGTTTTCATCACAATATCTCTGGCTGACAAGGTCAAAACTGCACGAAATTAAAAGTGTAGGATCATTATGACACCCTCCGAATGCATGCCAAGTTTTGTGTACTTTCGTTCATGGGGGGCCTTACAATAAAATAATTTATGTGTACATTTAGTGACGTACACCAACAAGGATTCCCGTGACACTGAAAGACCGGGGTACACAAAACTTGGTGGGCATGTACCCCCACATGGATAGCATGGAACTGTCATTCTTCGTTTTGATCTGTAGCCCCCCCCCCCCCGCTGGACTGGACCCCCCGAAAGGAGGGTAGGGCAGACACAGTTCTCTGTGAATATCTTGAGAAATGTAGGGCCTAGGATGACCAATGTTTTCCGTATGTTTGCCTCCAGGGGTCATGTTAACCCATTCCATGTGCACACATGTGCATAAACAGATACACACGCACACACATACATTTACAGTAATCATACGTATGACACATACTCACACAGTAGACATATGTACGCATGCATGCACATGCACAAACACACATACGCAGGCAAACACACAAGCACGCACATACACACACACACACACACACACACACACATAAACATAAATTTGTACACGCACACATGCACACAATTCAAGAATTTTTCCCGTCATCTACTCCCTGAATTTTTGGTCATTGATACCCGGGACACCGAACCACCGGGGTACATGAAATTTGGTGGGTATGTAGCCCCACTAGACTTTTACGGAAAAATTTAATTTCGTCCCCGACCACCACCACCCTCAAACCCCCCCCGTGCTGGGCCCCCCGAACCGCAAAAAAAAAAACAGTTTTTCCTAAATAACTACCTGAACCGTGGCACTGAGGATGAAGAATCTTTTATGGTATGTTGGTCTCAAGGGCCCACATCAACCTGGCTCATAATCATAAAAATTCAATCATAATGAACCCAGCCTGATCTGCCCGCTATTTATTTTTTGATTTCTTAAAAGATTGAGCTTGGTCTGATGAAAGCCAGACTAGCCATGGACCTCAGTTACACAATGCAAGGGAACATGAATCAGCCTATATTTGCACGAACAATAACGGACAAAAGCTCTTCAACTTTGGCCCGTTAAAATGTGTATGAACAGTCTAGCGACGCATTTCATCAAGGCCCATTTGGACATGTCAGTTATTTGCACCACTGGTTAGATGTAAAACAGCATTTCGTTTCAGACTAGGCTACTGTTACTTAATTTGTGCATTAACAATAACGTTTCAGACTACTGTTACTTAATTTGTGCATTGACAATAAAGTATTACATGAACTAAAGATGACTAAAATCTTATGTAGAAGAAGAAACATTCACAAAAAATCCATCCATCCAAAAATGACCTTTGTTTTTGATAGCTGTTGAAAACGGCATGGAACTGACAGAGATGTTTTTGTTTATAAATACATAATAAATAAGTAAATAAATAAATAACATTATGCTGATACCTTTTGCTTTTCCCAAATACAATGTAGCCACCCTCAAACCCCCCCCGTGCTGGGCCCCCCGAACCGCAAAAAAAAAAACAGTTTTTCCTAAATAACTACCTGAACCGTGGCACTGAGGATGAAGAATCTTTTATGGTATGTTGGTCTCAAGGGCCCACATCAACCTGGCTCATAATCACTCATTTGTGATTTGCACCCCCACCCCCCGGTAAAAAATGAAAATGCAATATTATTCTGCTTTAATCGCCCCTATCTTCAGTTAAGATGTTCAGAACTGCACCAAATTTTATGTGTATGATTGACCTGGCATTCTCTGGGGGTATGCCAAGTTTCGTAGAATTTCATCCATGGGGGGGTCTAAAAAAATTAGGTTATGTGTACATTTAGTGACTGTACACTCATTGGCCTGTAAATGGCGGTGCACACATATACACATGCACACACACACAGGCACCCACATACTATTGGTATTAGAACGGCCGATACATAATTACAAATTCAGTAGGATTAAAAGAAAGCCAAAATAAATATTCATCATCATGGCTGCATTTTCAGTATTGGCGATAAGTAGTCGTTTGTCCACTAGATGGCGCATCGTTGCAGTGAGACGTAATTTTGTTGGAAGTTAAAAGTGGGTTGGAAAAAACAATGGACGCTTCCTACAAGGACTGTAATTTACCGCAGCGAACATCTAATAAGGATAGGACTATGTTCACATGAAGTGTAATTCCCATTTCTTCTTGAAGCCGAAATAAATCTGAGGATGTTTATCGGACATGCTTGGTTTTTACTGCAGGTACGTTAATCTTGTAATATCAACAAGGACCTATGTAATGTTACCGTTAGCGTTGGTTGAGTGATAGAGGCATTTGATTGATTGCATTTGTAGAAAACTATAAATGTGGTTATACCAAGCAAATTGATAGCAGCACTGTTTGTATCTTTCGACTGTCATTTATTGCACGTGCTACAAAATCATTCTGTGCAATGGAAGATTTACCAACGTTACACCGGTCTGATACAGTTTTGCCTATACATGCGTGAGACTGAGACGCCTGTTTATTTTGTTTTAAGTGCGTGCAGGGTGTGAGAGGGGAATCGATGTGCTTTGATTACAGCTTGGTAGTTGTAGTCTGTGAAATTAAAAAGCACGTGTGTGTGAAGTATCCAAACAATGACACCTTCATTTCATTATGGCTGCTTTAGCAACACACCTTAAGCTACTGTGTAGTGGGTCCCATTTAGAAGTGGCTACTTCATTCGCGCTTTCCTTGACTCATGGAGCTGCGTGAATGTTATTACAACTTTTCGCCACGATATGACAGTTTAAGTCCGCTTGATACTGTAAGGCGTAGGCTAAGCCATTGGTTTCCAAAGGAGATTTTATTTGTGTCGCCAGCATAGCCTATTGACAATTTATGTTGTAAATAGGCCTACCTTATAATCCTACCTGTAGCTTAGGGAAGCTAACAGCTTTCTATTAGGATCTAGTTTGTTAGTTACCGTTTTGTTATAACTCCCTGATGCATTTTTGCATTTAGAATAGCCAGAGCGTGTATATCTCAATCGGAAAATTAAACAATATCGGGTGCCTATGGACTGACTAGGCTGGGTGAACCCAGCCTGATCTGCCCGCTATTTATTTTTTGATTTCTTAAAAGATTGAGCTTGGTCTGATGAAAGCCAGACTAGCCATGGACCTCAGTTACACAATGCAAGGGAACATGAATCAGCCTATATTTGCACGAACAATAACGGACAAAAGCTCTTCAACTTTGGCCCGTTAAAATGTGTATGAACAGTCTAGCGACGCATTTCATCAAGGCCCATTTGGACATGTCAGTTATTTGCACCACTGGTTAGATGTAAAACAGCATTTCGTTTCAGACTAGGCTACTGTTACTTAATTTGTGCATTAACAATAACGTTTCAGACTACTGTTACTTAATTTGTGCATTGACAATAAAGTATTACATGAACTAAAGATGACTAAAATCTTATGTAGAAGAAGAAACATTCACAAAAAATCCATCCATCCAAAAATGACCTTTGTTTTTGATAGCTGTTGAAAACGGCATGGAACTGACAGAGATGTTTTTGTTTATAAATACATAATAAATAAGTAAATAAATAAATAACATTATGCTGATACCTTTTGCTTTTCCCAAATACAATGTAGCCTACAGGTGTAAGTGATCTTTCATCAATCCAGTTGCAATGGATGAACTGTGATGAACTGCCCTACTTGTGATTGTTTAGAGATTTTAAAGGTTTTATAACAATGCTACATCTTCTTTGGCTATTCTACAATCTATTCACCTTTTCAGCACCAGTAGGCTACTTTCTGTGCAGCCGCACACACACACTCAGGCATGCCAAACAAGCATACACAAAAGTTTCAAGAGTGGGGGATGGAGTAAAATATGGAGACAAATTGAAGTGTGATTTATTTTCGCGGAACGGATGTACAGGACTGAGCGGCGGTCATATTTTGTACCGCTATGCGGTACATCTAGGTTTCTTTTTCTTTTCCCTTTTGCTTTTGCCCCTGCAGCTATCACTTTTTGTCTTTAAGGGGGTCTCTCTATCTCATAAAAAGTTGGCACACCCCGCGCATAGCCTAACAAGGCGATACAATGAAATAGCCTAGGCGCAAGTGCCGCTTTTGCGCAGTACAGTATGCGCACGGTAGGCCTAGGCTTTACCTTGACACACGCACACAACAGACCTAGATTTTCCATAGAAATTGATTACTTTTAAATAATTTCAACATATTATTGATTATAATAGTCCATATCTCATTTCAATTTCACAATACAAAGAAATAGACTAAACGATTTAGTCTGTGCCATTCTCCATTTCACAACGTAACTCATTTAAACCAGACCACCGTCTCAGATAGGCTATCCTCAGTGTCAAACACAATAATGTAGTGTAACTTATACATAGGGGAAAAAACACTAACTGGCAGAAATTATTAAAGCCAGCCAAACTAGTAGGCTAATGTGTTGAACCGTGGAAAATTAATAGACGAACAATTTTGGAGTTTGCACTGAGATATTGTCGGGTAGCCATTGAATATTCCGACATCAGAGATTGCTAACAGGTGTTTCAAAATAGCTGGGAACTTTCCGGAGCTCTGAATGGCAGAGGATAGCTAGATCATCAGACAACACAATCATTGTAGGCTGCATTATGGGCCATAATTTATGGCTTTGTCAATCAACATAGAATAGGTGAAGCGCAAGTTCAACAGCAAACAGGACTTTTCAGCACGTATCAAACCACGTAGGCTAGCCCAATGAACGCCTATGCAAATAGACAAAACACTCACATCAAAGCAGGGTGACTTTTTCAGATTTGCGACTGCTGTCAAATCGATACGGTTTGTGGTGTGGTGGTGAAGTGTCATGCTGCGTTCAAGAGCGTAGTGTAGGTCTACGTCCCGTAGTAGCCTATATTTTAATTTAACGTTTTTAATGGTAAGAGACCGCACAGGGATGGATAATGAGCGGTTATTTAAGATTAAATTACAATGCCAGACACCTTCAGATATGAGAGACCCCCTCAGGACAAAGTAATGCACTGTATATAAATCTAAGTCTGTATTGTAACATATTGTGTATGCGATAAAATATATATTTTGCTTTATTAAAAATAAAGTTGTCCTCCGAAGAAAATGATTATGAAAAAAAATTATTAGACCATTGAACTAGAAAACGAGCTAGACCATACTGGACCATGGGCGTCAAAACATGTTTAATCATCAAATGGTCAAGTGGAGTTAAGGTACCATGAGAGTTTCCCCTTGGGGATACATAAAGTATCTATCTATCTATCTATCTATCTAGTTATCAAAGCTTTTAAACGTTCATGCTACACTTTCACCCTCCAAAGGCAGAGATTCCAATGTGTGACTTTATTTGGGGTTGGAATCTTTGTACTGAAGTACACTTCAACTCGCAGCTGAGCTACCCATGTGTCCTCCCTGTCTCCTGAGCCTCTGTACAACACACAGCGGGTTTTCATTTGCCCCATGTGTGGCCAAAAATGTGGCTGAAGTGCTGGGGAGTTTTAATCAACACCCATTGCCCATGGTCACTCAGACACCCAGGGCTCACGATACCACCAGATGAGCTCAGAGTGACTCACACTCTGGTGTGTCCGGAAGGTCCCCTACATATGTCCTACAGTAAAGTAAAGAGCTGTTTTAATATGCAGTGTCTCTGCTAATACCACCATACTACGCATCCAGATGTGTCCACCCCTCTGTGCTTTTGTGAGACCACTGGATGGACGGGATGTGCTCCCTCTCTCCAGGTGTGATGGTGGCGTGGTGGCTCACAGCCCTGTCCCTACCCCTCCCTTCCCCCTGTGGATTCACATCAGCGAGGCATATTCTGTGCTGAGGGGCTGTGGCTATTTTATGCTGAGGGGCTGTGGCTATTCTGTGCTGTGGCATACAGGGACAGGTGGAGTGGATTCCATTAGAGCGCAGTACAAAGGGGCTGCAGGCTGCCCAGAGTCCCAGGCTTCTAGAAGAGAAGATAAGAGCCCACGCTGCCCCTCAGCCTGAGCTGTGAATTATTTAAAGCCCAATCAACAATCGTAGCTGTCTGGAACCAGCTGTTCTGCTTTAGTTCCGAATCCTACCAACATCTTTTTTCTACCGAAGGGACAAAATATATTCCTGGAAAAGGGGTTTTGATGATTTCTGCCTTGATTTCAGCTGAATGTGTGGCTCAAGATCTTACATTACAGACTGATGACATTTTGCAGTATGTTGCACAGCTGACAGTGTCTTCAAACAGGAGATTTTTCTTGTTTAATCTATCAATTGTTGAATTGAGATGAGTTATCAGTGATTTTTATGCTGAAGTCAAACATGTAACTCTGTTCAGGGAAAAGACAAAAATTGGCAAAATCATCAGCCCAATAGAATGTATATTAGCCTATGATATCTGAAATAAAGAACTGCAGGTAATACTGTATACACACTTGTAAAACAGCTTTGCAAAAAATCATACAGCATGTTGATGATCGATGACTAAATACACCAGTTGCCAAAGCCTTATATTGAGGTTGTTTTCTCTGATGGTTGCAGGCAGACAGCACGCGTGATTTCATATACTGAGGAAGCAGAAGGCTGAAAGCATTTTCTTCCATAGGAACAGGAGATCACGGACACACATGAGGATAAAAGGAAACATTGATGCACAACCCCCCACTCAATTCTACTATGATGACACCATGAGACATTTCCACAACAAATCATTCATCCCATAATGAAGGAGCTATAATGTGCATGGTATAGACTTTTAAATTAGTTTGATTAGCTGATTCCATGTAGGATAAACATTTAAGACATTTACATTGATAAGTAATGGAATGTGGTTGATTTGTTTACAGCTCTCTAGAGATGTGGATCACCATTGCTTTAATGCTCATTTGTTCTTTGTTGTGTGCCTGGAGTGCACTTCTGCAAGTCAGAATGTTGCATAATAAATAATAGGGTACAACTCATAGATCGTGTAGGTGTTACTTTGAAGGACCTAAGTAAGACATAACTGTAACCCTTCAGTCTCGGTTGACCTAGCCTACCATTTCGATTTCAAAGTGGAAAACACAATGTTTATACAGTTCAAATCACAGGTATTCAACAGAATTACCTATTGTTCAAAAACTTCACTTTCAGTATCGGGTACAAACTAAACGGAACATCTGATTGCTGTCTGCTTTGTGTGCCCACTCACAGCGTTATCGTGTCAAAGTGTGAACAGATGAAACAACAAAACGTTCAAATGTTATGACGGTACAGACATGCAGGCTATTCATGAAGTATTCATTATGTAAACAATTCAAACTTATTTCAATTTCCGCGTAAATTAGTTTAGTTTTGTCCAGTGCTTACAAATGGAGTGACACACCCCTATCTAAACAAAGCCGTTTTCTTATTATGTAAAACGATGTATACCTTGCATTAAAAAAACTCTCTCGATGTGATCACACACAAGCTTTGATCTGTAACTCAATCTCTCATTGCAATGCAGAAATATCGTTTAAATGCAAACAAATGCCATTACAGAGCAATAACATAACATCTAACAAAATGTATGTTTGATATGCACATGCATGCATTTTGCCATTTTGATTGTGTTTGTAACCTTGTCATGCATGCCAATATAACGTGGAGTCCACAGAATGAAAACAACGTAATACGACAAAAACAAAACAGGACGTAGCCCCTTCTTACCGTTTAGGTCTGGTATCTCACTTCCCAACACAATCCAAGTTTTCAGTTGTTGTGGCTAAGGTTCAGGTAGTCTCTGTGGTTATACGGCAGCTTACTCTGTTGTAGCATCGGTACTATATCGCGACATGTTGGTGGCAGCTGTGCGATTCTTCAACTGCTGAAGTTTTGCGCCTCACGGAGATTCTGAACGCGCGCCGGGAGCTGTCCTTGGTGCTGAAAGTGAATGGCGCGCAGCAAAGGATTCCTTGAGACTATAAAAGTGCGAACCTAATTAATAGGCTTTCGAGTTCAATAAAGAACAAAAATGTATCCAGTATTAACTAGAGATTATTTCATTAAACTGACTATGTGAAGGTGACAACATCTATAGGCTATGTATTCACACAGGTTTGGAGTGAAATTAAGGTGTTAAGTCTGTGTGGCAGAAAGGCGTGTGAAAGCCTTTTCCGCAAAATAATTTTTACAGAGACCTAGGTGCTGCCGAGTGCGCGTGCTTATTCTTCCATTAAAATGGTTCCTAAGTCTGCCTAAAAACACATCACACACAAGACTGTGTTAAACAGCCGCAAGTGCTGGTCCTCTGCACCATCGTCAATATGTTAAAGTGCCCATAGTAAGTCGACAGCACCGGATTTGAGATCATAAATTGGAATTACACATAATTTCATTAAAGACGAATACACTTCACTCTCCCTCTAAAATCTGTGATAATGATGCTGTTGTCGCGTTATTAATGAAGTGGAGAAACAGGGAGACCTCCTTCAGCAGGGTGTCACCGGAATGACAGATGTCCGAGGTAATGACTCGTTTGCACACGGTTCTTGGCAGTATTTCTGGAACATAAATCATTTTCTATTTCAGGTCCACATACAAGTTCTAACATGACACCTCTTGCTATGGAGACGGAGTATTTGCCCCCTCAAGAGGATAACCACAGGCCTCCAGATGAAGACGAGATGTGCTCTGACCTCTCGCCTTTCTCCCAATTTACATTCCAGACGAGAAAAGAAAGAACAAGGGTTGGGATCATCGAGCGAACTATGGGGGGCGAGTAATTATAAACTAAAGTGTTGATGAGACGAGGACGGTTTAAAAAAGCCCAGAAGTCCATGTCATAAGTGGATGCTGTCAATGTTATCCAAATCGTGCACCACAATCCAAATATTGCAACCATAGCCTACATGACAGGGGAGCCGTGGCCCACTGGTTAGCACTCTGGACTTGTAACCGGAGGGTTGCCGGTTCGAGCCCCGACCAGTGGGCCGCGGCTGAAGTGCCCTTGAACAAGGCACCTAACCCCTCACTGCTCCCCGAGCGCCGCCGTTGTAGCAGGCAGCTCACTGCGCCGGGATTAGTGTGTGCTTCACCTCACTGTGTGCTGTTTGTGTTTCACTAATTCACCGATTGGGTTAAATACAGAGACCAAATTTCCCTCATGGGATCAAAAAAGTATGTATATACATATATATGACTACGCCACTCAATCTCACTCATTTATAAATAGACTAATCACTCTTCCATACTACAATGCATGCTGAAAACAATAATAATATAATATTAATAATAATATTTTATTTAGCTCAGCAGAACAAGGATTGCTTTGACCACTCGTTTAATGCTGAATTTTGTAGGTCTATACCTTTAAATTGTGAAGTTACCAGTGAGAATCGATGCTGTGGCAAACAGAACCTACAATTGACTGCGAAAACAGTGCATGTAGGAGTCAGAAATCACCACACTGACTCATTTATCTCTATTTCCATACACGCTCTGTTAAATACACTTGCCTACAAGACAACCTTGTAAGAGAAATAGGCCTAATTTTTAAGACGCATGGAATGTCATGTACGGTAGATACAACCGATAAGTCAGGAAACATGACACGTTAGCCAATGCTGTCTACAGTGCAGAGGTCCCACCACAAAGTAACTCCTCAGATATATATATATTTTTAATATAGCCTAGGCTATTCGTCATGCTCAAGCTCTAATCTGCGTGCTTGCTCCTGATCTTGAAAAAGACCTCGTTTCTATTGAAGATCTCTGTATGGATTTGAAAGCTCCCAAATGTCTGATTCCATTGATCAGCCATGACCCTTTTGCTGGTGTTTGTGGTGAGCGACCGCCGCCCGCCATTGACATTGTCAAAAGTGCGGCGGCAGAGGCACAAGTCTTGCGTTTCCCAGCACAATGGAAAAGTCATCGGGCATCGTGGTGTGAATGATTTAAACAGACCGAAAACCTTGTGAGGTCTTTCATTTCCCCTTCAGATCGGTTAATGTTAGTTGTGTGTTCCACTGCGTCAAAGCAATCCATCATCTGTAGCCTATGGTTTCATAGAGACTACGGCCCATGCGTGGCTGTCCACGTCTCGACGACAGGTTCGCATTTTATGTAAAATATGTGCCGTGCATACCAACGATCTGAGCACATAGAGCTTAAACTAGAGTTTGTATTGAGAAACTTTAGAGTGAGTAAGCGTATATGTTTTCCCCCTTCTAGTTGCACTTGAGTTGGGCTGCCACTTCTTCCTAAGTATGCCTAGCGGTCACTAATGATTCTGCATTGTTAACTCAGTCAATATAAAACTACAAGTGCTGAAAGCCAGAGTAAGCTTCATTGATTTTCAAACCAGGACAATTGCTCATCTTTAGCGAACAGCATGTATTCATCAGAGGAACTTTTCCATTGTGTGGCATGTATTGATCCCAGCCCTCTTCAGGAACATCTATGTCATCTTCAGGGAGCCCCAAAGAATGGCCACTTCCACACAGAAAGAACAACACAAGGCTTTCACATAAAAAATCAACAGCCATTGAACATCCGGGCATTGTGTGAAAGGGTTCCTCGAACCACCTGTGTCCCCACATGAATTGAACTTTAGAAATGAGCCTCTGCTATTCAGTGCAGCTCAGTAAGAAATGATTAGTGTGTAAGCACGTTTTTGTCGTCCATGGATTCTCATGCTATGTGGTAAAATAAGAGGTGGGTAAACTATGAATTCTGTGATCTCGGTGAGGTGGACAGCGGTATCGGATTTTTTAAAAAGGCATTCAGAACATGTTTGATAATGGTGGAGGTTATTGTCCAATGTTTATAACAATACCAGTGGTATTAAATGGTTCATAGAGTGTTGATGAGTGTACATATTGTGAATGTGGATAATACAGTGGGATTTTTGAATGTTAAAAGTTGCAATTAGTGAATAAACTCTTTTGAGAGGTGGATAAACTCTATTTCTGAAATTTCAGAGGTGAATAAACTGTGTTTACTTGTGTTTAGTCTCCACTACATCCCTGCTGTACACACATTATACAGTATGGGGGGTTGGGATGAATGACCGCAAAAGTAGAGAATTTGGCCAATCTACTCTTTGGGATATGGGGCTAGCCTTGCATTCAAAAGTTCACATTTTACGGCTGCAGTGTCAGCATGTTTGTCTATGTGTTTACATATGTAGACTACCTGAATCGTCCAGTCAATTCTACAGGCAGGAGCATTTTCCATTCTAAAACTTCACATTGTTATGCATTTATCTAAAAGTGGTCATTGTAACAGAATAGATCACTAAACAAGACAACAAGTCACGAGGAAAGAAATGTTTATTTATAGAGAAATAGACACATTATTTATAACATTTATAAACATATCAGAAGGCATGGGGAGAAGTCACAGATAAACAACATACTTATTTACAGCCATATACTGCACTGCAAATTTGCACAACACCGTTCAAAATACTTTCCATTGCATTCCATACCCCCAAACTAGAACCAGCTTCATGGTGCTTCCTAACCCAAAAGGTGAACTGAGAGAGAATAGCTCCAGCGCCTGAGGGCTGGGTTGCAAGCAATTAGAGGAAAATCAACACCTCTACATAAACCAACACCTTCATCCCTTGATAAAACAATCAGATTCATTTCTTCCAGGCTTTGGCTTCTGATTAACTGTTCTTTGTACTGTATTTGGAAATGACAGAGGAGTCTGCACACTGCAACATTTGTAATTAATTCAAGTCTTCCAGTCAGATGAAAGTGTTCAGGAATGGCCAGGTTCTGGATATGCCGGTTCAATGAATATTCAGCTTGATAGATATTGGTTAAAGACAATATACAACAATAAAAATGAAGAAAAACTTAAGAAAATACTTAAAGCAGTATTACAAACATTTTGACTGAGTATACTAGATACAGTACATGTTTCATGCAAATTGTTCACAAGAATCTGTTCTCCAGGACACATCTTGTGGACCTACATGAGTCATATAAAATGTATCAACATAATTGAAGACAAAGCCAGAGAATAAGAAAACTAAACAATAGCCCTTCATTTTTGCATCCCTTTCTCCATTAAGGGTCTGACTAATCTGACATATGAACAAGGCAGCTAGGCCTTTACATCTTTTCCTTACGTCTTCACCAAACAAACATAAATACCATTATTAATATCATTATTCCACTGCTTGGTTGAAATTCCCATTGTCCTACAAAATGCGTCGGGGCCGTTTTACAACCTCGACCGTGCATTAACTTCTGTGAACAGACCACCGTGTCGTCCATTATCCCTTACTTATTAATATCATTAATATTCAGTTGGGCATGTTAGATGTAGATGCTGCGAAACAGCAACATTTACCGCTGCCTGCACACGCTTGCGTTGAATGCTGTGCTGGGGGCGCATCTCGTCTACGTAAGCAATGCAACGCAACCAAAATTGACTTCGGCAACGGTTGACATGGTACGTCTCCAGCGCTGCATTCAATGCAAGTGTGTGTAGGCACCGTTAATCTCAAGTGCAGCATGCTCCGCTGCCCTGCACTCAGGTCAGTCAGGGCCAAAAATGAAAGCACACACACACACCACAATTATGTGTACTAGCCATGAAACAATTATTCATTTAGAACAAAATGCGTCTCTTTTGGACAAGTACAGTGTCTTGATGTGGATTTAGTTTTCATTATGACTGATCGAGTTCCACATTATGTATCACAGCCTAAATAAAATAAACCACGGACAGATTTTAAGGTAAAGCTAAAAATAATTTTAGTCAGAATTCCTTCATATGTTAACCAACTAACAAATGGCAACCTATGTTTTTTTTTTTTTTTTTTACACATTTGATACATGTTTACGCTCACTGACAGATAGTTTTGTGTTTATGACTGGTGATTGTTGATAAGTTTGTTCACTTTGTCTGTACTCAAGTGTTGACAAAGAAATAGCACTGCCAATTAGGATGAAAGCATGGCTACTAATCCATCCACATCCCTTCCCACAGATAAAAACAAAATCAGCCCACCCCCTCCCAACACTGGCCCACCCTCACACACACACAAAAGAAAAAGAGGTAATCTCTTTTGACATGAAAACCCATCCATCGTCACTGCTGAACTCAAGAACCTACCCATGAACATCTCCCAGAATGCCCCAGCCGCTGCCGTTTTCTACTCCTCTCCATCGGCCGCGGGCTTCTTCTCTGCGGCGGCAGCCTTGTTTGGCGAGCGCTCCTCGGCGGCCTGCGCCTCCTCCCTCGGCTCTTCCTCCTTCTTCTCCTCTTCCTCCTTCTTCTGCTCTTCCCCGACCTCACCCTCCTCCTCCTCCAGGTCCAGTTCCTCAAAGGACGAGCCGCTGCCCAGGGAGCCGTTGGAGGCGCGCTCTGCCTCGCTGTGCTCGGCGCGCTCGCTCAGCTCCTCCTCCTGCTGCTGCTCCTCCTCGTGCAGGATGGTGGACGGGGCCAGCGAGCTCTCCCTGCTCTCGGTGGGGACGGCGCGGCTGGCGTAGCTGCTCTCGCTGTTGGAGTCGCCACCTGGAATCAGCAAAGGAAAGGGAACTGGTGAGGTGACAGTACTAACATTACCGTCTGCAACACTCAGCGCCAGGCACCCTTCAGAGTTGAGAGCTAGAGTTGCTGCTTATCACAAGTTTAAGAAAGTCATATACAATGTGTTACACAAAGGCCACAGACATTAGGTCTGACTTCCTTAATTGTAGCTCAGAAAAACACTGAAAGGGTAGGGCTATATTTCTCACCTCAAGAGGAGGTTTTTCCCCCCTAGAGACACCAATTTTATTTGATCAAACATAACTTAGAAAAGATATTTAGAACATATCTATATAATTTACTGTATACTTATACGACTTTATACACTATATATATATACACACTATATATATATACACTATATATATATATATATATATATAAATATATATATATATATATATATATATATGTGTTTCAACAATTATATGAAACCAATGGCATGAGATTATATTTACTTCTTAACAATTTCATGTGACCTGAAGTTTACACACAAGCAGTTGGAAAGAAGCAATCCCCACCCATTCTTCCTATCTGTATCAAGTCTTCATAAACCTTTGGCAGTAGTAATTAGCATGTGACATAATTAGCAAGCACCTGATAGTCCTTATATGAATATGAGCCAAACGGTGTAGAAAAATGACCCCCATCTGAGACAGTACAGTATAATTGGGAGAAGCTGTGCTGCTTCTTGGCAGGCAAACCAGGTGAGCAGCATAATTGCCCCATAAAAAAACTTCCCACTTCTCCAAGTCCCTGGGGACTTACACAATCATGTGCCAAAAACACTCAGCACAACAAACCCACTGAGGGGACTGAAGTGTAGGGAGGCTCAGGCAAGCGCCGAGTTCCATTTACATGATTACTGGTGCAGAAGTGCTGTCCATAAGAACCGCCTAACCTCTCATCAGTTAGGACCCCAGCAACCTCACCCCACCCCCCTACGATCTAGGGCGACCGTGTCAGTTTCTGTGCCTATCCCCCGACCTCCTCACAACCTTGACATTTCAGGAGGGCGTTCCGGTCAGATGGCAGCTGATTTGTGTGGTCTCAGCACGGCAGCTTTATGTCCAGCTGCTCAAAGCTGGTGGCTACTGAGAGTGGCTGAAGAAAAGGCCCATGGAGGCCATCAGACAGTGGTCCGAGGGGTCCCACACACACACTGGGAGCACAGACAGTGGTCCAAGGGGTCCCAGACACACACTGGGGGCACAGACAGTGGTCCGAGGGTTCCCACACACACACTGGGAGCACAGACAGTGGTCCGAGGGGTCCCACACACACACACTGGGGGCATAGACAGTGGTCCGAAGGGTCCCACACACACACTGGGGGCACAGTATTTGGATGCCGCAACAGGGCTGAAGAATGACTGCCAAACCCACAATCCAGGGGAACGCTTCCCAGTCATTATATCCATAGACATTTAGAAAACAACTATAAAAGCAGTGACTCAAACCGGTCCCTACGAAATGCATTCATAATCATTTAGGAAACAGGTCAGTTGTACACTCTGGTTGAAATGTTCTATATAATTTAAAAATATGTAATACATTTTCACAAAATATAAATTTTCTTTCAGAACCTTAACCTATATCACTTCAGCTCAGTGAACTTCCCTTTTCTCATTGTTCATACTATATCTTTGTTTCTCAATCCTTTTCTCATTGTTCATACTATATCTTTGTTTCTCAATCCTTTTCTCATTGTTCATACCATATCTTTGTTTCTCAATCCTTTACTCATTGTTCATACCATATCTTTGTTTCTCAATCCTTTTCCAACTAATTCCCTCAGGTGTGTCAGGTGTGAGTTTGCCACCGGCATGCTCCAAGTTAAATAGATATGACTGTTTTGTCTCCATACGTTCTAGCGTAGTTTATTCTGTTACTTATATATTACTTATGAATTATAAATTAATGAATGAACTTTTCATTTTACACTTCATTTCTTCAAGAGCTTCACTATTGAAATTAATCCCTCCCTATGGCAAGCATCTACATGTGATGCTGCACTACATCTTTGTGAATTGAAGCAGATATATTGTGGTGTGTGTGTGTGTGTGTGTATGAGAAGGGGTTGTAGAAGAGGAGAGACAAAGAAAGTGTATGAGTGTGGGCTGAGGGGTGTGCCAGTTTTGATGACGGCTAGTAATCCATCATGGTGTTGGATTGACTCCATTCCTGCTGGGATGTTCAGGAGCGTAATTCCTGGTGATGGCTTACTACAACAACAGTGTAAACATAGGACTTTTTTACAAGACAATTGGACTACTTTGGCTTTACTAGGTTTGATGCTATTTCCCCTGCTAAATAGGTTCAACCTGTTCAGCTGTCAATCTTTAAGAACTTATGTTTGACAGAAATGTGGCCTATATTTGAAAAACCCGTCACTTCTGTTCAAATTATAATTCTGCCCAATTCTAGACATAGTTGTAACGTTACAGAATGTCCATGTGTGATCCAGGTTTCTGCCCATAGAAATTTTTTTTGTTAAATTGATGTGTTGAAGTGGTGTGATTTAAAAAATGAAACGTCAATTTGAGGATGAAAATTCCTGAAACATTTATTTTGTTTTCAGTAGTCTATGTGCTGGTCCATTCATTAGTAATAACATACAGTAATCCAACATGATCACATATTTTGGAGTACACAGATATGCGGATACTGTCAACTGCTTTCATAATCAACGCTGATTATGAAACTACCCATATTGGCGAACCATAGATGACAATTCTCAGAAAGCCCATTATGTGTGCTAGTTAATGTTTCATGTTTACATATTTCCTACACTCAAGCAAACATACAAAACTGCCTGTGCTTAATGAGGGAGGATAGACTGAGAGCCTGCATTCAGATATGTGGATGCATGGCTAATGCAAACCTTTCAACGAAAAAAAAAAAAAAAGCTTCAATGAAAAAGCTGAAATGAACATTGCTGTGAAAAGAAGGTGAGTAGCAGCAGCTCATTGGAGTAAGGAGTAGAGAGAAGTAAGAAGCAACACTCCCTCTATGTGTCCTGGTACATGTATGCATGGAGAATGGACTGCAAGTCTCTTGCAATGAAGTGCACACGAGTTAAAACACAGAGTGGGAGGAAAAAAGAAGAAGAAAGAACTATACTAAAAGCTCCATGACCTCATCAAAGTCTGTCTGAAGACAAATCATCTGTGAAGCTGCTGTAAGCCTCTAGTGCTCTCTCTGTCTGTCTGTCTGTCTCTCTCTCTCTCTGTCTGTCTGTCTGTCTCTCTCTCTCTCTCTCTCTGTCTGTCTGTCTGTCTGTCTGTCTGTCTCTCTCTCTCTCTCTCTCTCTCTCTGTCTCTCTCTCTCTCTCAAGTCTACTATTTATGCAGCTCTTTGTAAAATCCATTTTCTGCAACCTGGTGTGGACCAAGCTGTCCACTGTCAATGATGCTTCAAAGTTCTTTCTTCTCTCCCTTTAATATATTTTAAAATGTGTTCTTTACGTATGACCTCATAGCTGATAGATATTCTAATTCATTGTATAAAGAAAAGCACAACTATTTCTCTTGATTCTGTATGTAATAATGACACACTTTTCAGGACAGACACCCAACTCATAGTTATGTCCCTGACACCAATAACTTGGCGAGTCAATGTGTTTACGGAGCAAGTTTCAGATTGGCTGAGGAAAAGCAATAACCTTTAGATCCCATTCCACCCTGCCTGGCTCTGACCTCGCATCACTTCCTGTCTGCATCATTTTGGCAGAGAGGATATGATGGCACCTCCTGCGCCTCTTGGTACAAATTAGCAGTGGCATCTCAATTAAGCCCGCTTTCTGGAGTCATTGTGCATAAATGGCGGCAGTGGAAACAGGCGGGCGAATACGTGAGACCTTTTCAAAACTGATTAGCACGAAGGACGCATAGCTCAGTACAGGTCTCATCCCCCCCCACCACAACACCTCTAAATGTCATTCAGGCAGCGGCAGCCATCAACAGCACCAGGTAAATTACTTTCTCCATAAGAGCAGAAAACAGACGCTAATGGGCAAAAATCAATAGTGTGAATTCGATCATATTCACACAATATTATTAGAAGAACTGTGGCTCTAAACAATCAAAATATTTCATCTGAAAATAAGTCCACATACACTTGATCATATCAGTGACACACACACACACACACACCTCACCATACCAAACTGTTTAGTGTTAAATGTGGTTTATTAGCCCTTTTAACTTGATAGTGCTCATCTTTTTGGTTTGCTCGTGCCATAAGCAATTCATTAAAGCACACAATTACACTAAAGACAAGTTGACTTACATAAATCTCTGAAGCCAGTATTGGATGTATTTCACTTGAAAACATACTGGACCATGCAAGAAAGCAAGACAAATGAGATACAGGTGTACAAAATACATTATTCTGTCGACTGCCATAGAAGTCCAGTTTTGACCAGACAAGAGGAGGCTTGAGGAGGGTGAGACCATTTCTGGGTGTAATACGTCATGTCATGGACAGTGTCAATATGGTGTCTTTGCTGGATACTCAGACATCCATTTAGTTTCATTTTAAAAGCAGATGTTCAGTAAGCACAGCACAGGTCTTGTATACATTAGTGCAGTATTCATTGGCTTTCACCTCATTGAAACAGCTGCTAACAACATCATGCTGCATTTATCACTAAAACAGTAACCTGAATGCACTCTTACTAGGCTGCAGATCTTTATGAGATGTCATATTTTCACTGCTGCATTTTATGGATATGGCCCAGTGTGTTTTTGGAAAGGCCATCAGTCACGGCTTGACGGAGAGAGAGGCCGAGGAGCTGAGGGGAGAGGGGCTGACCAGCCTAGACCCGTCCAGACTTCCCGACCCTGGGGACCAGACACTCCTCAGCTTGCTTAGCACCTCATCACCATCTCCCAACACACACGAGAACAAATAAACAGAAATTCATTTTCACATCCAAGAGTGCTAGATGAGGGTCAGGCGAGAGCTGCACCCACCCACCTACAGACACACATACACATACACACACACACACACACACAGAGAGCCACCTCAGGGTGTATGGAGCCACCCCCGTCTCCCATTCCCCTGCAACCCATATCTAATTATTGGGTTACGCATCTCAACAACTCTGAGCTTGCCCACATCAGGAGGTCCACAAGCTATTCATGGCGCACAGCAATACCCTGGATACCACCTCCCAATCCATCAGCCTGACCAGATGTGCTGACAACTACCCACAATCAACTACTAGCCACAACCAACAACTACCCACAACCAACAACTACCTACAACCAACCACTACCCACAACCATCAACTACCCACAACCACAACTACCCACAACCAACAACTACCCACAACCAACAACTACCCACAACCATCAACTACCCACAACCATCAACTACCCACAACCATCAACTACCCACAACTACCCACAACCAACAACTACCCACAAACATCAACTACCCACAATCAACAACTACCCACAACCAATAACTACCCACAACCAACAACTACCCACAATCAACAACCACAACTAGCCACAACCATCAACTACCCACAAACAACAACTACCCACAATCAACAACCACAACTAGCCACAACTTCCCACAACCATCAACTACCCACAACCATCAACTACCCACAACCAACAACTACCCACAACCAACAACTACCCACAATCAACAACCACAACTAGCCACAACCATCAACTACCCACAACCAACAACTACCCACAATCAACAACCACAACTAGCCACAACTTCCCACAACTACCCACAACCAACAACTACCCCCATTACCCACAACCAACAACTACCCACAACCACAACTACCCACAACCATCAACTACCCACAACCAACAACTACCCACAACCAACAACTACCCACAACCAACAACCACAACTACCCACAACCAACAACTACCCACAACCAACAACCACAACTACCCACAACCAACAACTACCCACAACCAACAACTACCCACAACTACCCACGACCAACTAGCAACCAGCTAGCACTCCACACAAAGCAGGTAGCAGGAGCGTGTTGTGTTTTCTCCTTCTCACAAGTGCCCAGGCCCTGGCGACTCTGCCAACGTAATTGGTGTATTTAGAGGAGATGGGGAAGAGGAGTCTCAAGAAGAGAGAACAGTACAAAACTGGACGGTTTTCACCACCGAGGGGAAAAAAGTGAGAATAAGTCATGACAAAGCTCCTAAATTGAAGCAGAATGTGGCCTGGAAAGTCTCTTAGATAACATTTGCCTGAATTAGTTGCTAAATTGGGCCCTGTGGGATTATTAGCCCAGAATCAAGGCGCTTGTTCTTAAAAAGCTGCTGGAGACTGCAGAGCCGAGCTGGGCTTTAAGTCAGTAATTAGTGACTGTGAGTGACTGCGCAAGCAGGTGGGGCTTTCTCAGGCGGGCTGGTCGGCCGGCAGATGAAACGGCGGCAGCAGGAAATGAGATCACGAAAGAAAAACGACAATCCACTTCAGTGTCTGCGTCTCGGCGCTAACACACAGACAGATGTGGGTGTGGGATATGGGGGCAAAACAGACAGCATTTTGCTCGCCACTAAGTGCGTGGGGGCTTTTCATCTTGGAGCTGCACCGCCAAGTAATGAGTCCTCCCTCCACACATCAAACTGAAGGTCTAATGAGTTGAGGTCATTATCAGAACTGAGCAATCAGAAGTTTACCTGGGCTGTCTGTGTGTGTGTGTGTGTGTCTGTGTCTAAGTGAGTGTGATTGAGTGTGCATCTATGTGTAAGTGACAGAGATGGTATACGTGTGTGTGTGTGTCTGTGTGTGTTTGTGTGTTTAGGCGGGTTGTTTACAGAAGAAAATCCATTTAGTCTCACTCTAATAAAGTGTGGCTTCATCCGCATAACTGAATTAGGGGGAGCGTTTCAGCCTGCCGCATGCCTCGCCAAACACCTTGACACCTACAGTATGCCCCCCCCCCCCCCTCCGCTGACCTTGCTTATTCTGAGTCACTCACAGCTAATAGCCATGTAATTACACTGGAGGCTGCAGCTTGATACTTATGTAATTATGCCATGATTAAGAATAAATAGACAGAGATCTGATGAAACTGCTACCCTGCTGGCTGCAGTTCAATCTCTGCCATATTTTCAGAGGGATCGCCGTGCCCACAAACTGTACTTCACATACTGCCGTGGTTTCAACCATCCAATCTTCGGGACAACAAAAAGGAGCATTTACCTTGTGATCAAGTGAGTTAGACTACAAGGCATTAACATCAGCAGAAATTCATACTGAGCTGTATATGAGAGCTTTTCAGAATGCTCAGATGTGTTTTTTTACTCTCAGTAGTTTTTTGTTATTTGGTTGGCTGTACATCCTCCATAGGTATGCTGGGGGTCAAGATATTCCTCCCGACGTCCTTCCACCTCTCCTCGTGTACTCTGCGTGTTGCTCCTCTTTGACTTGACAAGAAAACAACTGGCTCGGCCTCATGTCTGCAGGACAGGCTCCAGTCTTGTTGATGCATTAAGGGTTTTATTTACTGCATGCTTATTTATGATTAGATGAATATGCAGCATTCATCTGAGCACTGTCACATAACTAACTAGATCTAACTGTCTAACTGTATTGCATTATGCACACTCAATTCTCACTGGTATCTACTAGACAACAAGTACCAAAACATGATTAATTCATAGATTTCACATGTAAAATACATTTTATACAACCCCACCCCCATCTTGCCTGTTCATAATTCTAAGAAATTCTAGAATTGTGTGCATGTGTGCGTGCACATGTTTATGTTTATGTGTGTGTGGGTGTGTGGGTGGGTGTGTGTGCGTGCATGTGCATGTGCTTGTGTGTTTGCCTGTTTATGTGCCTGTGTGTGTGCATGTGCATGCATGCATATATATGTCTACTGTGTGAGTATGTGTCATACGTAGGATTACTGTGAATGTATGTGTGTGCGTGTGTATCTGTTTATGCACATGTGTGCATATGGAATGGGTTTACATGACCCCTGGAGGCAAACATACGCAAAAAATTGGTCATCCTAGGCCCTACGGTTCTCAAGATATTCACAGAAAACTGTGTCTGCCCTACACTCCTTTCGGGGGGTCCAGTCCAGCGGGGGGGCTACAGATCAAAACGAAAAGCGATGGTTCCATGCTATCCATGTGGGGTTACATGCCCACCAAGTTTCGTGTACCCCGGTCTTTCAGTGTCCCGGGAATCCTTGTTGGTGTACGGTCACTAAATGTACACATCAATTATTTTATTGTAAGGCCCCCCATGAACGAAAGTCCACGAAACTTGGCATGCATTCGGAGGGTGTCATAATGATCCTACACTTTCAATTTCGTGCAGTTTTGACCATATCAGCCAGAGATATTGTGATGAAAACACCTAATGTTTTGCTTTTTAATTTTTAACTAGGTGGCGCTATACATGAAATAAGTGGTAATGGGATAGGTTGACATGCCCCCTTAAGACCAACATACAAAAAAAGGTGGACCTCCTAGGCCCTACGGTTCTCGAGATATTCACAGAAAACTGTCTCCGGCCACCTACAGGCCAGTTGGTGTATAGTAACATAAATGAATTTATTGTGTGGCCCCCCATGAACAGAATTCCACGAAACTTGGCGTGCATTCAGAAGGTGTCATAATGATCCTACACTTCCAATTTCGTGAAGTTTTGACTATGTTAGGTCACAGATACCTGCGATTACAACACCTCATTTTTACTTTTTTGTGTTTAACTAGGTGGCGCTATACATGAAATGAGTGGTTATGGAATGGGTTGACATGGCCCTTTGAGATCAACATACAAAAAAAAATGAGCCTCCTAAACTCTATGGTTCTCGATATATTCACAGAAAACTGTGTCTGCCCTACCCTCCTTTCGGGGGTCCAGTCCAGCGGAGGGGCTACAGATCAAAACGAAAACAGGAGGTTCCATGCTATCCATGTGGGGTTACATGCCCACCAAGTTTCGTGTACCCCGGTCTTACAGTGTCCCGGGAATCCTTGACGGAAATTTGGACATGCGAAAAAGAAAAAGGAAAAAACAAAAAAAAAAACTAATCTGACTAAACCTATATGACCGCCGCTTCGCTGCACAGCGGTCATAATAACTACAGTAACTAAAAAGGAAAAATGTAAATTTTGGAAATGTGTGTGTGTGGGTGTGAGCGTGCGTGAACACAATTGTTTGTGTGTTTATGTATGCCCATGAGTTTGTGTGTGTGTGTGTGTGTGTGTGTGTGTGTGTGTGTGTGTGTGTGTGTGTGTGTGTGTGTGTGTGTATGTGTGTGTGTGAGAACACTTATCCATCTGAGAAGAGTAATAACGGTGACATGGCACGGCAGATACGATCGGCATGATTTAACATTTCAGACGGTATCAGTTGGCAGCATCCATCTCGCGGCAGCCGTGTTTACTCTTCAGAAATGACCTCTGCCTTTCTCCAGCTACTCATCTAGTGCTTATTCACCGCGGCGGCTGGACAGAGAGCCTTTCGCTGCTCGGCTCAGCTCCCTCCCCGCGGCTGCCCGCTGAGTTATGGGGGCTGCAGGACGGAGCGAGGCGGCCAGGGCCTGGGAGCCCCTGGGGCCATGTTCCTGAGCGATCTCCCAAATGGCGTGCCGTGATACACAGCCCACACCTGTCAGGAGCGGCCGGTCGGCCGTGATTGATGGGCCTCTAATTAAGAGGGCTCTGCGGTGGGCAGCTCGGCGAGAGAAGGCTCCGTGGGCTTAGGCTGCCCTCCCGCTGGACGGATGGCTGACCGCGAGTCTGCAGTGGACTGCACACACGCCCCGGCCGGTCGGCCATCAATCTCTCAAGCCAGTCGTTTCGCCCACCCGACCCATGACTGCCTGAGCCACGGATCAATCTGAACCCAGGAACATGCGCGATGAAACAACGGCGTTCGGATCGAACGGCTCCCATTCACACGGTGGAGCACAAACAGTTGTGCTGACCCATACAGTGCTTTGGAGTCAGTGTAGTTTTGGCAGAAAATAGCCCACACATCTGCTATATGATGTGTAGAGGGCAGGCAGTGATAAGTCAACCCTGGGCTGTGCCCAACACTGATCTCAGCACAACACTGAGGGACAGTAAGCGGCAGGTTCCCGTTCCAACTGTGAAGAGTGAGGTTAACAGGGGTGACGTGGAAATGAACTAACGGTCATGAAGTGGCACGTGGCAATGACTCACGAAACCCTGCCCCTGTTGGACAGTCACTTCACCATAAACCCTGAGGGGACCCCCAGAGGACTCACAGAGCCGTGTGCCTGTCACCCACACAGACGTCGTTCATCAAAACATATCTACAGTACATGGATAAAACAGAATGGCACTATTCTGCAGAGGTGGAAAAAGTATGAAAATATTGTACTCAAGTAAAAGTACCAATACCTTGATGAAATATTACTCAAGTACAAGTTAAAATACCGATCTGAAAATGTACTCAAGTAAAAGTAAAAAGTAGTTCATTTAAAATGTACTTTAAGTAAAAGTTACTTAGTTACTTTTTTTTTTTTGGGGGGGGGGGGGGGGGGGGGGGTAACAGAACAACTAGTTTTCCCAGAGACTTTCTAATGAGGAGATACAGCACTCAAAAATCCTCCATAGTGCATGGGGTTAGTTTGTAACGTTGTCTACACATCACAACCCTTCCACGGCAAAACGTCGACATGTGAATACATTGAGCTAATCATGTGGTGTATTGTAAAATACATTGAGCCAATCAAGTGGTGTGCTGTGAAGACATCGTGCTAATCATCTGTTGTGATCTCGCTGCTGGAGCAAGATTGGTGTCGTGAAGCCTTACGCACACGCATTTCTGCCGAAATAGATGCACGATAAGTGCCAAAAAAGTGTTGCAACATGGCCGCCAAGTGGATGTACTTGCCTGATAAGGACGTTGAGAAATGGAGATCTATGTGAAAAATCCCCGGAGTTCTCCTTTAAGTTTGAGCAGTAGTTGATTTTCAAAGTTAGTTGCACTCATCTTTGGGTCGCTTTGCAGTGAACAGTAATCCAGCACAACTGAAAAGCCCCTCACAGGCAGCTGAGGCAGGCAGGCCAATGTTGAGTTGCAGAGAGTTTTTTTATATTTGGAAACGAGCAGAAGGTTTAGCAGATTAAAGGGTGTCGAACTGGTGGGGGAAAGTGGGAAGTATAGGGCCCCAATGGAGGAGAGGGCCCGTGAAAAGTGGAATACAGGGGGCACAACATTTTCACCAGGCATTAGTAATAACTCAGGTAATCCACACATAAAAAATCCAAACAACTCCATAAGTAGAGTCATGTGTAATGAAGTGGAATAACACAGGGAAAAAGTATTGAACACGCTAAGAAAAAGCACTAAGGCAAGGAAATGGAAGGAACGAGCTGAAATCTGTAAGTAGTTAGAGAGTAGTTATCCTTTCTATCTGTGCAAATTAATATAAGCTTGGTTAGTAGCCTACATATCGATGGGCTATAAAAAGGTTTTTCATTACCAAGGTGTCACACAAGAAACATTTCATGATGGATAAAAGCAAAAAGTTCTCCCAAGACCTTTGCAACCTTATTGTTGCAAAACATACCAATGAAACTGGAATCTTCCAGTAAGCAGCATGGGAGCCATTATCTGCAAGTGGAAGAAACATCACTGCATCATCAACCGGCCTTGCACAGGATCTCCTCGCAATATTTCTGACCAGGGAGTCAGAAGGATAGTCAATTCCAAGAGCCAAGGACCACTCGGAGAAAGCTCCAAAAAGACTTGAAGGCAGCCAATTCAATTAAATTCAATTAAACAGTTCTGGAAGTAACTAAGGATCAGGATTCACAAGAGGGACCCCTGGAATCTGTTTAGAACAATGGGCCAAAATAATAAGTTTTGTCATACAGGAAATGTCTTGAAGCTGTCATTACAAACAAAGGCTTCCACAAAGTATTGACGAAATTTCAGTAGGAACGTTCAATACTTTTTTTCCTGTGTCATTCCACTTTATTACACATAACACTTATGTTTGGATTTTTTATATGTGTGTTAATATAATGTGTGGTGAAAATTTCGAATATAGGCTACTCACTGGAAGTTTAGGCTAATTACTGGAAAAAAAAAAAAATAAGCGTTCAATACTTATTTCCACCATATATTTATTTTACCTGAATATTTTAACTTACAAATTAAATGTCAAAATGAATGTCAGACGAAATGTAAAGTTTGACTGACTGGATTTTGTATACAAAACATAGTGAAAACTGTCTAGTTTGTTAACTACCACAGTCCCGAGTTGGGTCGCGATAGTCTGTCATTTTTAAAAAGTGGGTCCCCAGAAAAAAAGTTTGAGAAACACTGGTCTAAGGTCACTCTCACTCTCCCTTGCTAAAGAGCTAAATAGTTTAGTCCACCTGCACGATTCATAAGGTAGCCTAGTCTATCTTTTGTTTATTTAGTTGAGCATCGCTAGTGGAACGCTAATTGTTGTGCTGCTGGTGCAATGTCTTTCTCCAAGAAAGTCAAGTAGGCTAAGGTTACTAAAAACAAAGGTCAAAACAGGAAAAAGAGAGACATCAACATGAGGGGAAACAACTGCTAATAAACTTCTTTCCAAAGAAAGGTGAGCACAAACGTCAAAACACGAAATCCCATGGTGTTTGCTAGCTTGAATATTTCCGCAATCATTGGTGCTAAAACTAACTGAGACAACCCATTGGAATAGCGTAAAATACATTTTCATACGTTAGGCTAATCTGATGCATCTCGTGATCCAGCTCCATCACTTTCAGAAAGACTGCATGGCGCCAGCTTGATTCATGTCCTGTTGTAGGCTACATGCTGATCATTATCACTAGGCTAGTGGTTTAGGGCGCGATTTTTCTGTTTTCGTTAGTCTTAACTTTTTTTTTTACTCAAGTAACGGATGGGATTTTTGATGTAGCGAAGTTCAATACTTCACTCAAAATGTAATCAAGTAAAATTTAAAATACCGATTTTATAAACTACTTAAAAAATACAAAATACACAGAAAAACTACTCAATACAGTAACGTGAGTAAATGTATTTCGTTACTTTCCACCTCTGCTATTCTGACACCAGCCGTGTGGGTAATGCCGATGGGTGGAGGCATGCTGGTGAATTTCCCCAGGCCATGAGCCCAAAGGGCAAAACGTCTTACAAACTGCCACCGATTGTGGACAAACCCAAACTATTCAAGAACCAAATAGTAGTGATATTTTGGGCAAATAACAGTAAGTAGAGAGTAAGTATTCCCTCAAACAGGCTTAGGCAGAGTCAGTCAGGCAGAAAAGTCTGTTGATATGTGATGTCCTCGATTGAACGTAAGACATAACAGAACTTGGACCCAAACAAAAAAACACAGTTTCAAGGTTGCATAAAAATAAATTTATACCAATCCTTCACAAATGTTATAAAAAGACAAAACATTCATTGTTGTATCAGTCTTTGTGAGCTTGTTGACATTTAGGATGGAATAGCAACAAGCTTTACAGCTCAGAGGCAATTCCCTATCTAAAGATAAGAGTGGCATAGCCTTGCAACCAGACAAATCTGAGGGCTCATGTTTCATTTGCTCTGGCAGATCCCTCTGACCCCTCTCCCATTCAAACAGATTTGCACCCAGCCAAAAAAAACTTTATCCAATATGGGGCGGCCATTATATCATGTTGAGACACTTGTGAACAACCAAGGCTGACACGGAATGTACCAGTTTTAATTGATCTGGAGGGTTTAAAGAACAACCATTGACAGGATCAACAGGATTTGGTAAAGGTTTAATGTTGACCCAGCTTAACAGTGACACTTGCCAAGCTAAAAGGGCAATTGGAGATCTCTACAAAGGCCAAATGCCATATCTTGCAACATTAGCAAAAGTGGAAACATATTTGATGAGAGGCCCCGTGAGTTGAAGCCACTCCAACACTCTATGGGCTCCTCCTTGGCCCGTACTGCACTTTTCTACCGCATTGACAACATGACCTCATTTTGGTTGGATGTAGACAAAAACAACCTTCCGCACAGCAGTTCCTCTTTCCTCTGCAAGCTTGTGATCTAGCTTGACGAGCTGTCTCAAAAGTACTGATATGCCGAAAGATGACATCTTCTGTGACTGAAGAAACCGCCTACCTGGAACATTCTTTTCCCCCTAGTCTTTACATGATTTGCCCTTCTGTTTGGAGAGAATTAGCTCTGGCTAACTGACCTCCATTGGATTTGGCTCAGGAGCATCTCACTCCATTACTAGATGTGGTTAGTAGCAGCGCAGTGTTCTGAGAGGCTGATTAATAGATGTTGTCATAAAGAAGAGATCCCCTTCATCCCCTCCCACTACGTTGGCTCCCTGTGCCACACAGCGGCCGCTGCTCAGACGAGCTCTCGGACAGAGATAAGCACAGCGGCCGCTGCTCAGGCGAGCTCTCGGACAGAGATAAGCAGAGCGCTGTGGGACTGTCAGGGTGGCTGGCTGCCCTCATGTCAGGGCTGCAGACACTGATAAACAGCCAGCTGGAAACCCTGAACCAGATCATACACACACACACACACACACACACACACACACACACACACACACACACACACACACACACACACACACACACACGACTCCTGAACCAGACTACATCTCTGTCCCCATCCCACTAGGCGGGAATGGGGAGGGTGATTTTGACTGTTTTTCATCTGGCTCTTGTTCTGGGCATAGCAAGCAGCGGGGCCTCAACTCAACCATTCATCTCTGTTGTGCTGCTGACAGAAGTCGGCCTCGACCATGAGTCAGCCGAGAGATCTGGGCACCTCTCCCACCCCTCCCAACACCCTCCCCATCCACCCACCATCGGCTTCGAAAACACCACCTGCTCACCACGAGCCCCGTCTTTGTCCGTTAACCTCCTGTCCGTGAAGAACGATTCGAGCAAAGGTGCAGTCCGAGCCGTCACTGTGGTGACTTCATGGGGGCTGTCATGTTTTTAAAAAAGAGAGATGGGGGGGGGGGGGGGGGGGGGGGGGCGGCTGCTCTTGGAGGCATGCACTAGCCGTGACAGAGCAATTACAGTGGCTCGTATATCACGGGCTGATATACGTGGGAGACTGGAAGAAAAATGCCCTCACTGTGGACCTTCCACCCGGCTACCTGGAGAACGGTGCTACCCCTCCGCCTCCACGGCCTGCTTCAACACTTGTGCTCTGACAAATTAATGGAGATGGAAATGGCACTACAATATGTACATCAGTCAGAGGTTTACACTGGTGTGTGTGTGTGTGTGTGCGCGTGTATGTGTGTGTGTGTGCGTGCGTGCGTGCATCTGGCGTGCGTGCCTGTCTCTGTGTGTGTGTGTGTGTGTGTGTGTGTGCGTGTGTGTGCGTGTGTGCGTGCGTGCGTGTGTCTGGCGTGCGTGCCTGTCTCTGTGTGTGTGTGTGTGTGTGTGTGCGTGCGTGCGTGTGTCTGGCGTGCGTGTGTGTGTGTGTGTGGTGAGAGTTTGAATTGAATGTTTTCTTTCCTATAAGTGCATGTGAATATGAGTGTCAGGCAAATGACTAAGAGTGGACACTTCTGGTTAGATCTACTCAAAGCACTTTTTCATGACACATCTTTTCAACAGACGACAGAAACCTCTATTACGCTGCCTCTGTTAACACTGTGTGTGACTGTACTTGAGTGGGTTGCGAGGTTTGTTGTTACTGTGTGGACAATTATACCAACATCAAACAGTTTAGGTTTAGCAGAGGCAGACCTAAGGGCAGTGAAAGAGGTGTACTGCACCTGTGCCATCCTCGTCCGACTCCTCTTCCTTCTCCATCAGACACATCTCGGGCACAAAGAAGCTGTTCTGACGGGCCAGGGGGCACACGTAGTGGATGATGTCATCCTTGCAGATCTCCATGAAAGGAAAGGCACTCAGCTTCCGCTCCTGTATCGGGAGGAAAACGGAGAAAAAGAGAAAATGGAGTTGATTTGAGCACAGCACAACTTCACTGAAGTTCACCTCACCTGCTGTTAAGGAGCTTTAATTGGCCCCTGATGCCACTCCGGCCACCCTGTGTCTGACTCCAGAGGTGACCAGAATTTCAAACGCAAGAGACGTGGTGGCTTTGTGAATAACAATGTTCTGTTCTGTTCAGGGACTGGATAGTCAACCTAGCACCAGTTTGAGTGTCTCCTCCTCATGGCACAAAGGCAGAGCTACGGAGCTTGGTCATTTGTGTGACTATGTCTGCTCTAAAATGTCTTCAGGCTGAATGTTGTTGTTTTGTTGCGGAGTCAAAAGCAAATGTCTGACTGCTGAAAACCTTTTTTTTGTATTCCCAGCTCATTAACTTTTAACCCCAGCAGCAGCAGCAGGCTTCCTGACAAGGCACACCAGCCTGATTACAAAACGGAGGGGTGAGGATAAGCAAGGCCAACATTTAGAGCCAATCAGAAAGTTCTTAATGAGACACCTTCATAAAGTCAGAGCCAAGGCAGCACAAGAAAATAAATTAAATAAAATTACGTTTTAAGAAAACAGATCCACAAACAACCAACCCCAAACACCAAGCAGCTCTGTAAAGCTCTGGACACCCACCGCTCTTAACAGGTTCAGGCCTTTCTTTCAGGATCATATCTAGCCGCTTGTAAGGGTTTGCTATGGAAGTGTGATGGCGAGCACAAGGAAAGTATGATCACAACAAGGAGAACAAGAAAACTTTGCATATGGCTAGAATTGATCCAATAAGCGTGTAATATTCAATAGGAAATGATGCTCAAAACACCAGATTGGACAAGAGAAGCCAGGAAGTATAGGAAATAAATTGGCCTCTGACTCCAGATCAGTTTTTGTCAGTTTCTGACTCCAGATCAGATTTGTTTCCACAGCACAATTACAAAAAGTCGTGTCAGGGTTATGAAGCTCTGCCATATTGCACTGCACTGCACTGCTTACATCTGAACCTATTTCACAGCGCCCCTGGGGCAGAGGGGGAAACATATTTTGAACCATACAGCGCAATAAACGAGCCTATTTAAAATTGTAAAAATATAATCTTCCATACTGAGCAGACACGGTGCATAAGAATTACAAGTATTACAATAATATCCTTCCGTTCTCACGCATGGTTTTCTGTCTGTAGGTTCTCTTTTAGGAGTGCATATGAAGACAAAACTACACACCAAGTGGGAACATTGTGGAATAATTGTATCATCCCACAATTGTATCATCTCTTGGAGGCATTATAATTCAATAATACACACTCTGCTGGCAAAGAGACAAGAGCAGAGGAGGTCTTCATTCGTGGGTATTACCTTGCACAACCATCACTCTTGAAATCCCATTCCTTGGTATGGTGCTGGCAGATGCAATCCATATGCAGTATGCTTCCTTAGCTGAATGAGTTAAGTAGGAGAAGCCAAACCGTAAGCGAGTTGTGCCCTATAAACCCCAAGTCACTGATTTATAGCCTTAGGCAATGTCCTATATTAGCATCCCTGTAAGACATGCACATTAATACAAAAGAAAAGTGTAGCCACACTCTCTCCAGACACTGTGGGGGTCTAGGAGAAGAAGGCCGCTAGAAGGATGACGTTCCTGAGCGCCATCCCAGTCTCTTGAGCATTAGCACGTCCTACCAGTGTGTGATCTGCAACTCCACACCTGGCCATATGCAGCAAGGGGCTTTGTGGGATCACCTCAGAGAGATTATACTGGCCTTTCTAATGTCAAATGATCATGGTCCTTTGCAAGAGTATTCTCAAAGACTGAGATAATTTCACCTCAGAGATGAGCCGTGTGTCTCCTCTTAATGGTTAACCAGTGCCCTGTGTACATTTTTACGGCTTCCCGAAGGGAGCATAAAACTCACAAAAGAGAGAGGGGTTGGGGGTGGTTGGCTGGGCTGGGCTATATGGGCCTCTCAATAGGCCTGATTGATACATTTTAATCTAATCCACAGCAAAGGAGGGATGTAGCTTATGTAGCGCCAGGAATGAATCACCTGCTAAACACAAAGGCCCGTGGACCGCCGATGCAAATGAGGACACAGATCCTTGGACTGGGATGATAATGAGAAGGGAAGAGAACAGAGGAGAGGAGAAGGAAGACACGAAGAGCCCAGAGCTGTGCTGCCGGCGCTTTCAGGAGAGACGTACTGCAAGGACTCCAAAAATGAAGATATCGTACCAAAAGAAACTAGCAGCTGTTCAGATCTACTGATCTTGGCAATCATTCCAGAGAACTGGCAGCTGTGATGGAGGATGTTGATGGTGGCAAAACAACATGGACACTAGAGGCATCACCATGTTCTGTTACAGTCATGACATGACACCATTTGAAAAAAAAAGGTGAAGAGAGACATTCAAATGTCACAGCAGGGCCTGACTACAAACGTATTCACTTGTTTGTGAACTAAGCAAAATAGCCTTTATGCAAACAGCAGTCCTCTCTAACGCATACAAATTGCATTTACTGAGGAGGATCCGCAGGCAACCATCTCTTTTCCCATTCGTGCTGCACCTTCGAGAGGACCACATAAGGACAGCTCACAATCTCTCCCTTTTAAGGAGCTAATTAACCCCGCGGACCTCAATATCTTCTGAACCCAGAGATACACGACGGCTAAATCACACACAAACAAGAAGGCTGATAAAATGAAATATGTACGGCATGCTGACAAGTCGGGGAGGACGAGAGTAACTCTGGCGGAGGCGTGAGGGGCTTTCTCCCGCCTATACGTGGAGCACCCTCCCTGCGTATGGCTCTGAATTATTAAACATTTTATCATTAAACAAGAGAAGCTGAATAATGCATGGGAGGTGTTTGACATTAATGCTGCTGCTCAAGGACTGTTCGGTTTGGCCATGCAGTCTGTCACTTAGCAGTCTCCTATGCAGGGGTTGGACAGCCCAAACCAACAACAACAAAAGGAAAGCTAAATGACAGCTTCCTGAATGGACTGTGAAACTGCTGGATGGATCAGAGTTTTTCTGAGGGTGTTTCCCTTTGATCAGTGCCCATGTACTCTCACATACATGAGTCAGATGAATGAGCTGGCAAATAAATAAATAAATAAATAAATAAGGCCCCGACCCAACTGGCTGGCTGTAATTGAAACTGCGCTTCCGGCATGAGTGCTTTTTTAATTATGACATTCAGCGGTGTTCGATTCCCCTTGCCCGGTGCTTTCGCGTGACAATTTCCCCACCTAACTCCTGCCTGTAGGCGCTACATCCTCTTCCTCCCTTCATCGCTCTTCCTCGCCCAGCCAGCGTGCCTCCACTCAACCTCGCGCACAGAAGTGCAATCAAGGCCTAATGAAATTGGAGTCTGGGCTGTAGAGCTGCAGATGGAGAGGCAGGTGAGGTTCTTCACTAATCATAACACCATCAGCTGCAGGGGTCGCCCTGGCAACACACTCCACCTATTAATGCACTATGAAAGCCTCATTTCATTCCCCAGATGACACGAGAAGCAGGAAGACTAGATTTATGTCGGCTGCTTGAAAGGTGCTGGCACTAATTACTTTTCCAACAAAAGTGGTGTTTTGCTAGATCTGCTTCAACATGAGAAATATTACAGTACAAGGACAATGAATATCTTGAGCACCTCAACAACACATCCAACCATGTACTCTGGAGTGCCCTCCTGGAAATAACAAGGAAAGAGAGAGAATAGATGAGAAATAGATGAGAACACTCTTTATTTGAAGGTAAACTACATCATGAGAGCTCCCACTTCTCCCCATCAAGTAAAAGCTCAAGCTGTTGGATCCCATATGAAACATGCATGTGCATATTACACCAACACAAATACCTCCGAGCAAGCATTGTTTTGTCAGTGTAATTCTATTACAAAGTGCTTGTACAGCCACATAATTCAAACACAAAGATGACAGCCTCAGCCAGTGATATGGCATTCTGGTGCTTCAAAGCGCATTGTCTCACCAAAATCACCCCAAGTCATGCTCCCTCTTGCTGGGCTCAAAGCCTTCCCACCATTGTTAATAGATTTCGCTTTCTGGTGCTATGCAGACTACAGTCCTACCCAAGACTTATCCTTTCAAAGCGTTCAAGGCTTTGCTGTATAAATATCTCGTCTAAGTAAATTGTGATGATATCTTGCTAACAGCCTGGAGTCGTCCCTGTAGGGGACTGTGTTGGCTGGTGCAGGGGGAAGGCAATGGCTGACTCACAGGCACGCTTTGAACTAAACAGTAATTACATTCTCAGAGTCCATATCATTGCCTTTCACTTGAGGGTGTACTACGATACCAGATCAGTGTCTGAGCCTTCCAGAGAAGAAAGACAGAAAAGGAGGAGACAGGAAGAGAGTGGAGACCGTATTAGGCATTATTTCTCATCACTTTCTACCGAAATGCACTACCCTCAGCCCAGTGAGCCAATAGGAAGTGAAAAAGTGCATTGGCTATGCAGCTTTGCTTTACTTCTTAATATCTGCATCTGCTCTGGTCGATAGCACGTTTGCCTCTGGTAGCCTTTGAAATTTCATTTTAGACAAAACTAGCTGGAGACTGGAAAAACTCCCTTCCGTGCGGGATACCCACTGAAATCCACATTACTCACTGCTGCTCGGCTAAGACAGTGCTCAAGCATGGCCAGCCCCCCTGGGGGACAAACAGTCATTTGGGCCGAAATCATGGGCACAGCTTCTGCATGATTGCACTGCCATCAGTGAGAAATCGTAGAAAAGTGCTGGGCACAGGAAGAAGCCCCTGCCACACTCTTGCAAAACAACATGGTCTGCCGGGTTCAGCTGCGGAGGATGATCTTCCTCACATGTGTTTCCCTTCACTCATTCAGAGACACTCACTCATACTGGGTCTCTCTTTCTTTCTCTCTCTCTCTCTCTCTCTCTCTCTCTATCTCACACACACTTGTGTATTTTAATATAGGAGTGGAGGCCTGCTAAGGAGTGTGATGGCTGAAGGCTTGCAGCCAGAGAATAGCACGCTAGACATCCAGTCACATGCAGCCAAGGCACAAGTTTCCTGGTCAGGCTGTGTGCATGTTGAATCCAAAGCTCAGACAAGAGAAAAGATTGTTCAATGTCATATCATCTGAACAGAATTCTCACAAGAAGATTTCCTGTGTGCACCTCAAAGGCTTTATATCAAGCCTTATACATTCAAACAATTAGTTGAGAGTTGAGCTTTCCCTGTGTGAGGGCTAATGAACTGTGTGTAGTAACTTTCCATGACCATCATGCCCTGTATGTCTGCAGAGGCTTATCATCCCTGCTGTACTTGTTGTGCTCAAATCAACTCCCAGATGGACAGACAGCACACAGAGGAGATGGAGCCAAGGCAGAGTGGGACACGTAGCAGTCCAATCACAGGACGCAAAATGGGACAGTGCCTCATGGATGTGGCTTAAGGGCAGTTCACAACAGGAATGATAACTATAAAGACAACTATAACTGTCCATGAGTGTCCACACAAACTGACGATAAGGATGGATTCTCATTGGTTGTTGATTGCTTTTCATTATTCTCATAAACGCTCTGAAAGGGATCCCCAATGATATCTTTCTTCATGTCATTATCGTTATAGCTGATGTGTGGACGTTGTCATTCATATTAACTACAATGATTTTTTGCTGTTATCGTTATAGTTATTGCTATAACGATTTTTGCTGTTATCGTGTTAGTTAACTATATATAACAACACAGCTATCGTTGTTGGTATGAACAGCCCTTTACTGTCAGCACCCAAACATGAGACTGGAAGAAGGAGGTTAGGGATGAGATGTGCATCCCCTGGAAAAGGAACACTGGAAACCCCCAACATGACCGCAGGAAGGTGGGAAGTGCTTACACCGCACGTGCATTTGCATAAGAAAGAAACGTGCCCCCTGGATCGATGTGTGCTAACAAGATAAAAAAGAAGCAGAGAAGAAAGTGAGGAAGAAAGTTAAAGACAAGAGACAGAGAAAGAAAGACAGAGAGCAAAAGCCAGGAAGTGGGAGAAAAAAAACAAACCAGCACAAATTGATTGCAACACATCAATTACCATGCAAGGCCAAATTCCCCTACCATGAACCAGCACCTAATTGGAAAGCCGGGAGTTAGCGGTAATTTGTTTAATTGGAAAGTTCATTAAGGGAAGGACTGGGTGAGCCGCGGTGACAGAGAGTGTTTATCTCCCTCTGGTGAGCGGGGCCCGTTGCGGGCCGGCGTAGCCGGAGCAGACAGCGGAGACAGAAGGGGCAGTCTCCTGGGGATTGTCGTGACGGCGGCCCGCCTGCCAGCTGCTCAGGGCACACTGCTCCTCCGTGGCGCCTGCAGAGAGAGATGGAGGGAACGCGTGTACGCCAGCGGCGCTGTCAGCAGCCCGACGCCCACCTTATGTAATCTCTGGCAAGCTGCAGGGATAACGATGGAGGTAATTACTAGCCACCTTCGAAAGTTCCACGACCATATCTTGCATGGTCTTACATGATACATGTGACTGGGGATGCCATGTAGACACCTGATAGGCAAAGACACTGTAACGAAGACAGAATTCTGCTGAATAGACTCTTCCTGTTGTTTTAAACAAAATATTAATCATAATAAATGAGTCACAGTGACACGCCACAGTGACACGCACACACAACATGATTTGCTTGATACAGAATATAATGTTTGAGTACCATCCTGTAATGTTTTACAGACAGGGCACAAGTGGACTTGCTTGAGAATATTTCCTTAAAAAATGCAAAAGTAAAAAAAAGCAAAACAAAAAAAACAAAACAATTGGATTTGAAATACTTTGTTGTGTAGGGGAGAATGGGGTAAGATGAGCCAATTTTTATATTCTTCATCAGTCTAATGTGTCTAAAAAATGTTGTAACCTTCACACAAAAATTCAAAGTGTTCTACAACTTCTATAACCCACAATTTTTAATAACTTATAAGGGTAAAGAGATATGCTCTCAGCAAAAAAGTTGGTCTTCTGGCACAACTTACCCCATATGTGGGGTAAGATGAGCCTAGGTGTGGGGTAAGTTGGTCCAAAACAAAGATTCCAGGTAAAACATTTTTATTTTCTTAAAACAATAACTTCATTTCTACAAACAGTAACAAACACCAACATTTAACTGAGAATTAGCCAAATAGATTCAACTAAAAAATTGCCAAGACAGATTTAGGCCTTTAACACTTTTTGTCGCCTGTTTACCTTTGAATTTGATTCACTTAAATAAGTCTGATTAATTTGCTGCCTAGTCCTTTAGCTCTTAGTAAACTAAGGAAACATATAGAATGAGGTCACAAAATCATGGCAAACTTAAAAACCCAGAAACCTTACAAGTACTAGTTAGCTGGCTCAACTTACCCCAGCCTCATCTTACCCCATAACCACCATTTTGAAAGAAAATGCTTCTCATAACAAGCTAAGGTAACATTCATGATTTTGCTTAGCCTTTTGTTTAGCTTAAAGAGCACCAATTGAGGTCTAATGCATCTGAATGTTGTTCTACTCACATTTTCTCTAAATCACCCTGACTCTGGACATGAATGGAATCAAGTTGGAGAGCAAAACATCATATTTTTGGTTTTACACATATTTTTATTTTTTTACCACATTTGCCATGTGTACCTTTCCACAGATTGTAAGGTATAATTTCCTCTTCCTTGCTGTCACATGATAAAATGTGTTTACGGTTTCCTAGAAAAAAGGTGTGGCTCCTCTTACCCCTACGCTCATCTTACCCAGTTCTCCCCTAATGTTGTACTTTACCTGAATATTCAGTGAATGGCTCTGGAGATAGAACCACTATCTAGGAGTGTCCACAGTGATATATATCAAAATATATTATTAAATATTGTTAAAAAGAAACATACATTGGCTTTTGACGTGCTAGCCACTGTAGCCACTCCCCCTTTCACAAAGCACAGTGCAACACTGAATCAGTTCTCACAGGAAGCAAGGCAAGCAAGTGCTGTCTAGAGCAGGCTAAATAAGATGTTTGGATGATTATTATGTTTTACCTCGGAAATATAACGACTATCTCTAGATGTGGTTTGCTTGCATAAAATTATTCCAAGGATTTTGCCACAACACGCCAACCAACATGGGTATGCAGTGGCTATTCAAAACAACATAGAAAGTTATGTGTTCATAGCCTTAACTCAAAACTGCTTAGGCCTATGTCATTTTAATCTGTAACTGTGCATAAATTATGCTTACTGTATGTGTATTATAATATAATTTGGGCTGTCAAAATAACGGATTAATTTTGATTAATTAATTTGAGAAGAAATAACTGATTAAAAAAATAGCGCAGATTAATCGATGACCTTTGACCCCGAGCCGTTCTAGTCAGTAACCATTCGACTGTAAAATGAAGGAGGGAGAAGAAAATGTGCTGCCTATATCATTGATTGGAACATTTACTTTTAAAAAACGGCCTGATGGTGTTAATAAAAATAAAGTCCTCTGCAATGTCTGCAGCAAGGAATTTGCATATCACCGGAGTTCGTCAACTCTGAAGTCGCACATCAATGTAAAGAAATAGTGTTGACATTGAGGGGAGTGTTAATTTATTTTCATTGTGTCCCCTAGGTTATATCTGTGGCCTGAAATGCCTTGTATGCGAAAAAAAAAAAACTTCTTCCCGAAGCACTTTTGAATTTATTTCCTCAGCATATTAGGTCATATCATAGATTATTATGGACTTATAACAGTGAAAATAATAATAAAAGAGTTTTTGAAATTTAATGTAACTAATGCTGATTATTCAATGATTCATTTGAATTTAAATATTTAAAATCCTTTCACAGCAAAAATTATATATGCGATTAATTTAGATTAATTAATCATAGAGTATGTAATTAATTAGATTATGTTTTTTAATCGATTGGTAGCCCTAAATATAATATTCAATAATATAATATTCAAAATTCATTACTGAATGCTTAGCTGGAATGATGTGAATCAACATCATCCTATTTTTAAAGCAGGCCTACCTGTGACCATGTATTTGGGCTACGGGTTTTCTACAGGAATAGCATGTTTTGAAAAGGCACTGTACTAGTTGTGAATGATTTCACAAACATATGAAGACCACTAACATTTTCACACCAATCTGAACATGTTCAGCAACATTTCAGAGGTGCTTGTGTCCTTCTGATGTGACTTTTCTCAGAGGGATGCTTTATACCACTCCAAGGGCCTGTTGCAGCTTTCCCGATCAATTTCAATGATCTTCCTGACTCGTTTGAGAAAAACTCAAAGTGTTCCCCAAAGCACCGCACCAGATATGACCTGCAGTTGCATCCTGCAATTGAGGTCAAGGGGGCATTCTATGTTCTTAAGAAGATGTATCTCTCATCAGCACTGGGCAATTGAGGAATGGAAAGTCATCTGTGGTTTCAACAATGTCTGTGAACCTATAGAAAGAATCATCCAATCATCATGGATCCAATCCAATTTAATCATCCAATTCCTCCTGGCTGTCAAACATCAGTATCAGTTCATTTCAGCCGCATAAAACACAACTGTCTGGAGACAGTGGGTCTTTGCAATGACATTTTTGGGAAACATTTTCTCAAAGTTGTATCATCTCCCTCATGAATTGAATGAGCAACTAAATGGAAAAAAAAAATTATGAAACTGCCTCTTTTGTCTGGTAACCTTTAATCTCCTCTGAGTCATTAGCATGAGATTAGGCACGTGCACAGGTGTGTCTCCATTATAAAGCCCCTGCCTAAATATTCAACTTTGCTGAAGCCTGAAAACCCAATTTTAGAGTGTCTGCAATCTGACCTAGTCATGCAGAAAGGCAAGAATTCAAGTTTACGTGGCCTCAGGGAAGAAAGAAAAAAAGCCACAAAGGACGACGAGTAGAGGAGAGGGAGGGAAAGACAGAGACTTTTGTCAGCGTGGCTCATGAAAAGATGGTTTGCCGGCTCTGTCATCTCAGCCTTATAGATTATCAGGCTCAACTGGCCAAGTGTCCCTGCAGGCAAACCATCTTTTCATGAGCCACACTGACAGAGAGGAAGCACCACCATGAAAGGACAGCTGTCTTGTCCTCCAGCCAGGCTCTGGCTTGGCCTCACTCTCTGTAGAGGAGCTTTTCTCCTGAGCGGCGTTGACTAGTTTTGGTGATGGCGCGATTTCTCAGAGCCAAATCCTGATGGGAGGGGGGGGGGGGGGGGGGTGGTATTAATACAGAGGCAACAGCCACCAGCGGGGACAATTGGTGCAAGTCCCCAGAGCCCTGCGTTCACATCCTATCTTTACATCCTCCAGTCACAGATTGTGCACGCCACACACACACACACACACACGCTCCCTTCCCTCCACTTCCTGTATTAGATGGGCTTGGCCAAAAAAAAAAAAAAACATTTCACACTTCCAGGGGTGTCCAATTCCGACTGTCCCTCACGGCCACACACTCCACAACGGAGTGTATTTTTATCCTTAGTGTTTCACCTCCATTTCCTGGCAATGAGCTGGCATGCCCCAGCCAGCCTGATGCCCACACAGGAGGAATCTACTTCCCAGAGCAGCTGCCATGGGGGCTCCAGCAGACATATGGATTTCAAGGGGGAGGCCAGGAGGGGAGGGTGGGGGGGGGGGGGGGTGTTGGGCAGGAGGTCCTTTCCTCTCACCTCCCGGTCAATAAGCAGGGGGTCTTGATGTGCAGTAATTGTGGAGGCAAGGCCAGGGGCGCACCGCTGAGCTGGAGATCTCCACCTGAATCGATGGGCCTCACTTAGAGCAGAAGGAACCAATCTGAGCTCGGCCACTGACTGTGGACCGTCGCAGCCGCTTTGTTTGATTTCACAAAAGAGCCCAAGTGCTTTTTTACTCCGAACTCCAGCATGAGATCTGGGCAGTGTGAGTCTCGCCACTGTGAGAGAGTGCAGAGGGGTAATTAGAGACCTTCCCCTTCCCTGAAAACATTAACAAAGAATTTCGCTCTCCTCTGGAGCATCCGTATGTGTGTGTGTGTGTGTGTATGAGTGAAGGTACTGTGTGTGTGTGTGTGTGTGTGTGTGTGTGTGTCTCATCATTAATAAGAAATCTGGCAAATCTGCATTTTGGCATAAATACACAGTACTGAACAACCAATTCCAATGAACTCCAATTCCAATTCATCTTCAAACAAGAGTCCATTAAGGCAGCCATTAATCTACTTAGACTGTACGATGAGAACACTGCATCTGTGTGAACAAACATGGAAAATACTCACTCATACACATGCACTGCACTACGTGAATCAATTGTACAACCAAGTTCATAGTTCTCCCCTGTACACCATTTCCTCCATGTCAGTTTCTCCTTCACTGCATGTTTACCCTCATGCATTTCATAAGCCCCACCACAACAAGTCATCAGGTACTGACTAATACCGCTACGGCACATTGGTGCTGGAATTCGTTCAGAACACCTGCATATTTTAGTAAAAATATCGATCTGTTGCTGTTTCACTCAGCCTTAACTTTCTCCGACAATCATTTTGAATACTCGAGTTGCTCAAATTTGAATTTCAACCCCCCCCCCCCCCACACACACACACACACGCGCACACTCACACCACAAAAACACACACCCACACCCTCATTTCTCGTCTGTCTCATCTATTTGTGGGCGCCCCCTAACATGCTCCTCTGTTTCATTACACACTGCTTGATTGGGGGTCACTGAGGCCATGTCAAAAGCTTAGACCAGAGTGGAGGCGCAGCCTTCTCCTGGCAAATGCACAGCATCCCAGAGCATCCCAGCCATCAGATTGGGCTCCATCAGCGCGCAGGCAGGGCAGGGCAGGGCAGGGGAGGGGAGGGAGGCAGTAATAAATTACAATTATAGCAAAATTGACATCCAAATTGCGCCTCCCACGCCTGCCTGTGCAGCCCCCAGTGGCCTCTGTCTGACTGGTGACCAGCCATTAGCAACGCAGTGACCTCCACATGAATACATCACCAACACGGACGCCACGCCTCTAGTGCAACCAACGTCCTGTGACAAACAGGCCAATGGTGAGCAAGGGCCGATGCTACACACACACACACACACACACACCTTGCATGCATGCATGTTTGGTGATAAACAGAGGGCCCAGACAAATAGAAAACTAATTAAAGGCCCATTTGTGCTGCCTGCCTATGGGGGCTGTAAGGGACTTACAGGGCACTTACAACACTCATGAAAGAGAGGGAGGGAGAGGGAGAGAGAGAGAGAGAGAGAGAGAGGGAGAGGGAGAGAGAGAGAGAGAGAGAGCTCTCCTGGGCAAGGTGGTAATTAATTAAAAATATACTTGAAGCCCAGTGCAGCTTCATCAGGTCCCTCTTCCTGCTGCAAGCCGGCCTTGCTAACTAGGTCATTTAATTACTTCTCAGGACTGGGCTTGGGTCTGTGACTTCTCTGCATATTAAAGGCAAACTTGAAAGTGACTGAGAACATCACATCATGTGCCTCTTCTGCCTCTCACACCCATCAGCCACAGGTGAGAGGATACTGCTAATGTGTACACACACGCACACACACACACACACACACATACACAGTATGTTTATAGTGGAAAAGTATAACAATCCCAAGTGTTCAAGGTTAATTGGCTAAAGACTAGTCCATTGGCTTCAAAATTAGAATACAATGACTGAAAAACAAATATTCATCAAATGGTTATACTAGGCCAGGCAAGCACACCACAGAAATGCAATCTGCCACACAACTGGGAGGTCTGGATGATGGTAAAGGAGAGAAGCTGAAGAGATATGACGAAGGTGAGGCTTTTGTTAAGATATTGCCCTGCAAGCAACAACTTGTTCATACTGCCCTTGGTGAACATCCCCCCTGAAAACAAAATCACCTGAGTGCCTTTACAATGCTCTCCTCACCTGTCCCCAGTGGGGCAACTTTAGCAGGCAGAGAGGAAGTTGAACTAAGCGGCCTGCGGGCTTCATTCAGACATGAAGGTGGCCAGGAGACTTTTCTGAAAGACCTTAAGCAAACTCCCCCGGGGACACTAGCCCACAGGTGGGACGGATCAGGAGGAGCAGAGGTGGATCTCAGAACAAGAACAGGAGTCTGAATGCACACTGGTGCATGGGCAGAGAGAGTGTGAAAGAGAGAGAGGAATTGAGGGACAGATACAGACTAAGATGGAGGGACTACAAGAGGGACTAAAATAAAGTATCTGGAGAAAGAGAGGGAGTAAGAGTTATAGAGAGCGAAAGGAGATGGATGTGAGTAAAGAGACTGAGGCTACATGAGTGTGTGTGTGTGTGTGTGTGTGTGTGTGTGTGTGTGTGTGTGTGAGAGTGGAGTGAGAAAGCCAAAGAGACAAGGACATTAAAAGTACTAATTCATCTCCAGATATTGGTGTTATAATTTGCATATTTATAAATTGGTTATATAATTTGCAATTTAGACGGCAATTAATGCTGACACTGCCTTATTCCCTCGTCTTCATGCAAACAGACAGACAGAAGGTTGTGTCAGGCTTATGTCAGGGCCTCCTTCACGGAGATGTTTGGGGACACTCTGAGCTGTCACTGTGGGGACACTCTGAGCTGCCGCTGTGGGCTGATGAGCGCCTTGGCACCTGGCTCTAAACAGGGGCCTGGGCCCGGCTGGAATAGGGGCCTGCCAGCACACAGGAAGGCTAATAGTTAGTATTTACTGTCCGTCCGCTGCGGCTCCGCTGACAAGAGTGCTCTTGCGCCGCCGTTAATCACTGTGATTTCACCAGAGGGAGAGCGGTCTTGGAGAGGAGGGGGTCGGCGAGATGGACCACGACAGAGGAGGGAGAGAGGGGATTGAAGAGGGGATCGGGTGCAGTTGCAGGTTGTTCAAGGAGAAGACGAACTCTAACTACCGGTACCTGAAATTAGAGTGCAACTCAAACTTTCCCTCTCTCTCTCTCTCTCTCTCTCTCTCTCTCTCTCACACACACACACACACACACACACACACACACACACACACACACACACAGACTCAACACTTGGTAAGGCACTTTGGGTTGAGGTCAATTAAAGTTAGTCTTAAGCAGGAACTTTTTGTTTAAAAGGAGCACTCTTCCAGTGATCCCAATTTCATTTGCCAGAGAGGGCGCGCTGCTCGTGTCCGGAGGGCTCGGAGTCTGATTGCTCCTCCCGCGGTAAAAGACTCATTTCATGTCTCTCATACTCCGCTGGTTCCAAATGACATTTTCAAAAGGGCTTTCGAAAAGTCCTCATCAGACAGGTGGAAAAAAATGCCCTTTATTTGCATCCCAGCGTTCCAGCGCGCCCTCGTCTCAGAGGCTGTAGTCAAGTCCCTCTTGGAGCTCACAGCCCTCCTGAAACAGCAACAAAACCTTAGAGAACCCATCATCCAAGGTTAAACACCAAAAAGACCTAGAACATCAATGAAATGTCAGAAATAAAATCACAGCCATTCACTTGTTTTTGTATCACAGTTCTTTGCCATTTCACAAAGCTGGTTGTTTTTGGTACAGTGTCTAAATGGGCAGTTTTGCAGGGTGGTGCTTTTATAGAGCTCATGAAAGCAACAAATCAGATCAGTGGTCTTAGTATCATCTGTGGAACAATAACATCATCTGAACAATAACATCATCTTGGGGTTCAGATGATGTTATTGTTCCACAGATGATACTAAGACCATTGCCATACAGCCAACGGGCATTTTCAACACAATGGTGGAATTCACACAATCGAGTGCACGCAAAGACTCTTCTGTAGTTTCAGCTGTGAGGGCTATTAAACGGAATGCTGTGCTGTATTTCTGCCCTTTTCTTTGTTGTTTTGCATCAACAGCTTGTCCCCTTTTTTCATGTTTTCAACTTTCTGACTCGCCAACAAATCACTAATTGGGTATAGGACCCGCAGCGGAAACAGAGTATGGCTTCGTCAGCAGCACAAGAGAAAAAAAAGGGGGAAAAAAACAAACTTACGAAGGAAAAAAACTACTTTCTTCAATAAGAGCATACCATCAGCACCCAAGTAAGTGGAAATGTGAGCAGGGGCATGAGCTGCAAAGCCTTGGGTTACAGCAGAGACAGAGAGAGAGAGAGGGGGAAAGAGCAAGAAAAAAAGAGGAGGGAGGGAGAGAGAGAAAGAGAAAAAAAAAAGAGAGTGAGGGGGGAGAGTGCTGCTGAACGTCAGCAAGACACTTCATTCTAGTCGGCCCAGAGGGAACAGGAACAGAAGCCGTCCACCTCCAAACACAAGCGAGGTGTTCTCACCTGCGCCGCCCCTCCCTCCCTCTCCTCCCTCCCTCTCCTCCCTCCGCCTCTGGCTACTTGGTCACCTGGGAAACACAAGGCTGAGGGAAGATGCTGGGAGCCCCTTGAGGATGCTCTCTGTGTCCAGCTCTCAAACTCACAAATACAGCAGCACACTCTAGCACAACACCAGCCTGTCACAGTGCTATGCAGCCAGTGCAATCTAACCGTTGGGCTGGCTAACAGTGTGTTCACGCTCAGTCCAGACTCGAGCTAATCAGCAGGTTTTCCGTTCAAAAATGAATCAGTTGGTCCTCCGCCTTGTTCATCATTAACACGTTTTCCCCCCAATAAATTTCCATTCTCTTCAACAGCTGAAAGTAGACGGGTGCAACGGTCGTGCTTCAGTGACTCATAAAGAGTAATAATGAGTGCTGGGCGGTGGGTCGAGGGGGGGAGGGATTGACGTGTTTGTCAGGTCCCAGTCCCAGCAGATGTACTGAGTGATGGCGAGGAGTGCTGGGCTTGAGTAAAGAACCGTAAACACCGGCACGCTCCTGCTGTGCTCGGCAGGTGTGCGCTGGGGAACAGCCTATAGATTCACAACTCCGTCTGGAGAGGAGCCTCTGCGGGCATCCAAGGCCAGCCCAGGCTAACGCTCGTGTCCAGTACGTCTACAACCATGACTGAAGTGTATTTCAGCGTAAACGGTTATCACTGGTATTGTTTGCTCTTTAATGAGAAGAGATGGCAGCGTAGAGAGTATGGGTTAAGTGCTGTGTTTGTGTACGGAGCTCTTGAGTGCGTGTTGGCACTGGCAGGCAACTGCGAGCTAAACGGAGGTCAGAGGGGGCACTGGAGGGCCGGCGACGGTGAGGAGGTGGCGTGCAGTCCGGCATCCTCCCAGCCTGTTTGTCAGCTCTCCTCTCCTCCTCCTCCTCTTGTCCTCTTCCTCTTCTCCTCACACCGCCACCCCCCCCCCCCTGCTCTTGGCGGCGGGCTGAAGTGAGCCTGTTGCCAGGGAAACCATCTTCATCAGCAGCCCCACCACTGCATCCACCTTTTTCCTCCTCTTCCTTTTGCATGGAGACTGGAAGCTTTGATAATCCACACGCACAAACACAAACACAAACACACACACACACACCCTCAAACACCGAGTTACACAAAATGTTTTCACACACACACATACGTTGTGTGCACAGAAACACCACGGCATATGGTATCTCCCTTCCCAGGTGTTCAATTGATTGAAGACTTAAATATGTCTACCTGTGAGAAAAGAGACTTTGAAGAGGCTTAAAGGTGATGAGCACTCAAGGATACACCAACGAATTCAAATCTGGTTCATTTAACTCAACATGAACAGTCCAGAGTATTTCATTATTAGCTAACCATACACTTAATAGCCAAGTGAGGAATGTATTCTGTAGTATATTTGTATTCCTCGTAGAAATTAATGTTTACTTCTGTAGCATATCCAAAAAGCTGTGAAATGGGTCTCACCTGCACTGAATACATACATTACTTAACACAATTAACTCAGTGAAGTTTTGAGTCCCCATGCATACCACACGTATCAATTATTCATGAGAACACATCACACAATTAATCATTTGTTCAGGAGAAAAAGCTGTCATGCTCCAAACCAGAACAATGAGAGGATTTATCGCGTTGCTCAAGGAACCTGCTACAGACATAAATGCAGGCGGAGCCCAGCAAGCTGCCAAAAAGTCTCTGGGGACAGAAAAATCCATATTTTAGCGGCTCCCTTTGGCTGGCGCTCACTGAAGGAGACACATGAAAAAGCAGGAGATGACTGGCATGGCGGCACATTGTTCTCCCTCTCTCTCTCTCTCTCTCTCTCTAAGACTCTGGAGCAATGGCATTATCCCAGATTATTAATGCACAGAACTATGAACATCCCGCCTAGCCTGCCTCAGTTTTATTGAAGCTGCCAGTCAGTTTGAGCAGAAAGAGAGAAAATACACACACGCACACACACACACACACGCGCACACACACACGCACACACACACGCACACGCACACACACACGCACACACACACGCACACACACGCACACACGCGCAGACACACGCGCGCACTCACACACGCGCACACACACACACGCGCGCGCACTCACACACGCGCACACACACACACACACGCACACGCACACACACACACACGCGCACACACACACGGTTGCGCATGGATCCACTGCAGTGCACATGCATGCACACACAAACATAAACAACATGGGCAGTGGAAGTCATCTTAAGCAGCAGTAAGTCTCCCTATAGGAGGCTGCAGGCGACTCTTCTCTCCCCTCCCCACTCCTCCCCACTCCACCCCACCCCACCCCAGCTCGCCAGTGTACATCTCCGCCTGTTTCTGGGCCTGTCTCTGCTCTGCTGTCATAACTCTGCGCGTCTCCTGCTTGTGGTCAGGTGGCAGCAGCCCTGTCCTCGTGCTGCAGGATGACCGGGCCTGTCAGCCGGAGCCAGGCATCCGGATATAGGAACAGTGGCGGGGTCAGTGGAGAGGCTCGAGCATGTCAGAACTAACATGACTGCTCTGGTCTCTCTCTCTCTCTATCCCATCATATGGTCTCTCTCTCCTTCTCTCTCACTCTTCATACATGGCCACTCTCTCTCTTTTTATTCTCTCTCTCCTCTCTGCCAGTGTGTTTCCCCTCGTCACGCTCCACTGCAGTCTCAGCCCGTCTGCCTCTGCTCCCTCCGCTGCGTGCCTTTAGAGCGTGTGTGTGCATTTAGTGTGTTTGTGTGTGTACTGTATGTGTGTGTGTGTGTGTGTGAGATTGAGTGTGTGTAGGCATGTGTCAGTGCCATCCTGATTTTACTGAAATCTCTCATTCACACACCACCCACTCGCTGCGGTCTGCGACTCTCGAGGCAATGAGTGACAAGTTTCTGAATCGCACAAATCAAATGAGCGGCCATGTTGGACCTGGGGGAGGTGAGACACTGAGAGGGGGGGTGCTGCCATGCTGTGAGAGCCATTCTTACTTCAGTGTCAGTGTAGACGTGCTACATGGATTACTTTTGATCGTCCCTCTAATTCAGTTGAATATGAACTATAGTGCCTCTTGAAATTGGCAATTTTGGCCAACCTCGGGCCACAAAGTAGGTCCATCGCTGACAGTGTTGGGCGGGCAGCGGACTATGACTTCCTCCTCTTGGTGTGGTAACAGGAGGGTACACAAAACCCCAATCTCACTTCATATCTGCAGACACGCTCCGAGGGGGGCGGCTCTCCGAGCCCCTCTTCCTGCTGTCCATTACGGTGTGTGTGGGAGAGAGTGGCGGGTGTGCGGGGACTCCAATGTGACACATCAGCGAGCGCCACTGACCGGTGCCGGTGAGACACAGGGAGCCAGACACACACACACACACACACACACACACACACACACACACACACACACAGGCAAACTGCCAGCGGAGCCGCACTAGCCTCTTACCACTTTAGCCGTCGACTCCAAACGCAATTTACAGTCCAGAGCCCCATTCTGCTGCGCTCCGACATCACACCTGCTCCTGACTCTCTCTCTCTCTCTCTCTGTCTCCTGCTCTTCCATCATGCTATCCTCCTACCACCTGCGCTTATTCATTTCATCCTCTCTCTCACCCCCCACCCCCATCCCTCCGTCTATCTCCTTTTCTCACTCTTTTTCTTTCCTCCCCCCTTTCCCACATGTCTTTCACCTCCTCTCAGCGCTGTGCTCTGTGTGAGCAACAGGAGGGCTGGCTGGCATGCAGAAAACACCGGCAACACGCAAGGAGCCCTCTGCTCAGTGCCACAGCCAGGCCTCCCAATCTAACCGTTTTAAACACCATTGACTCATGGTATTGATTGATTGTCAATCTCTTTGCTGACTCCTGGGGTCTGGCTCTCTGCCACTGTACAATCCACAGCAGAAATGATGGAGCTCAGGCTCCATGTTCTTCATCATTACGGCTCTTTATGTTTAACCCTCCAGGGCTCTGGCCCCCCGCAGTGCTGCTACGTCCAGTGTGGGTGCCTGCAGAGATGCGGGTTAGAAGCCTTCACTTACCAGCACTCTCCACAGAGTACGTGCGGCGATGATAAATAAATAAAACAATGCGAGAGGGGAAGGGAAAGAGAGGGGGGAAAGCTCTAAACAAGCAGAGAGGTGGCCGGGGGGGGGGGGCGCTCGTCCGGTTGTTCAGATGGGTTTTTGATTGCCCTCCCATTGCCTTATGCGATCAATATTCTCTGGCTGAGTGGAGCAGTGTGTTAAAATACCACTTCCGCTCCTCTGAGCTACACCAACCCCCACCTCCACCACTCCACCCCCTCCTCCACCACTCCACCCTGCTTCCCCTCCTCCCTTCGCCTCCTCCTCTCTCCCCCCTCTTCTCTCAGACACTGGAGAGTAGAAATACTTCCCTTCTCAGCCTCTAAATGGCAAGGGGAATAAAGCAGCCATTTCAGTCCTCACACATCCTAAGCCCACCCAGGCCTGCTGTCCATGTGGCCACCTTCTCCCTCATTGTGATGTGATGGTGGCCCTCCCGTGGGTGCGGAGGGCTGGCCGGAGCAGAGTGCTCCTTCCCACGGCTCCTGTGAAAGGGGCGGCAGGGGAGTGGACGCCGCGCTCAGGTGCCTCCGGCCAGTCACGACTCTTTTAACTCCAGCTCCCCCGCTTTGTGCCCTCGCCCACACACTACCAGTAGGGTCCACTGTGCAGGGGGACAGAGCTCTTCTCTACAGGACGCTCCTCTCAAAAACAGCCCAAACTTCCCAGCAGTGTCTCTCTCCAGACCCCGCGGATGTGTCATTTAATGGCATCAGTGGAGGTTGTCACCATCTTCAGAGCCTTCATCGGTACCTTTTAATAATTCATGGGTTATAAAAGTACCGGTATATGTGTGTATGTGTGTGTGTGTGTATAATCATGCTGTCAAAATGAACACGCTGAACGACCCAACACACCCATTAGTACTCATTGATATGCTGACAAGAGGAGAAGAGGGCGAAATAACACTCTACATCTAGTCAACATTTTGGCAAGGGAAGAGCAGGCATCGTCATTTAAAAAAAAAGTCTTTAAATTCTCTCTCTCTCTTCCATATTTGATTCTCTCTCTACTAGGGTTGTGCCGATGGACCATCGTGATGGAAAGCAACCATCGTGATGCCACGCCCCCACATGCCAGTCACTAATTCCTGCTGTAACAGGCTAAAACATAAAAAATCCTTTCCCTGAAAATGAAATTGAGCCTACTTTAAAGGCTGTCAACCAAGCAGTTATCACGTATTAGTCTACCGTCTTGTAAAATAAAAGACTTATTAGTCTACCCTCTTATTCAAATAATTCCTGACTGTGACGTGAATGTGTAGCCTAATTGTCTTTTTGTAGCCTACATGTCTCGCAGGCCTATAGCCTACATTGGACGTAATAGGTAGCCTAATGTTTTAGCAAATAAATATAGATTTATTATTGTTAGGCTACGACTAGGACATTCTAGCGCTCAAATATTTTTGCAAGGCTACAGCGAGCGCCAAATGCGTCCTTCTCCTCTGTGTTAAAATAAACCATTTCTTTCGTTAAATATAGGATCAGAAGGTAGCCTATTCGTCTTTCACTGTAAGGCTTGTATTTCATGCATTTAGCAAAAGTCCCAGACAGCAGCGGAGTGGTAATCGGGATTCATTATTTGTAAAAGTGTTTTTACTTCGCCCTCCTATATATAGATAGATAGATAAATAGATAGATACTTTATTAATCCCCAGGGGAAATTCAAGAATATAGCCTGGACTGCGCGATCACAGCCCTTTACTTTCACTTCCCGCCGCCCTCATAGTCAGCATAGACGGTAGCCTGATAACGTGGGATGCTGCATAGTACTAAGATTTTAAATGAGTGACCACGATAGTAGTCTTAAGTAGCTTTTTTGCTGGGCCCAGCGAAGGCTGGCAATGTGTAATATTCCGCTGGTTGGTGCACACGCAAGTGTTCAGATTGATTGTCTATCCGTCTTTCACAACAATTTTCTTGGAGCAGATCTTCCACACAACTTCGGTAGCCTGGTCAGTATGTCTCTCTTAGCTGTCCACTTTCATCAGGCCGTATACTGTAGCCTATAGAATATATTTTTTTATTTTTTTATGTAGAACATTATAAATGTATTTCTGTACAGTTTCTGTTTCCTCTCTGTAAAAAGCTAGAAATGGTGAGATGGAAAAGCTAAAATGTCCTTTATCAAAGAAATATGGGGGAAATTATCTATTGTTGCTGGAATCAGTCTGCTTGGCTCGGCGAGCCACTTTGACTTTGATATGCTACTAAAGCCTGTGAAGACATGAGGGAAGAGAGGATGGCTTTTTCAGGATGGGAACAAAGTATCTGACCGGCCTCTCCCAATAGTGCCGGGCATCAAAGGCCTCCTGTGAAAGCATCCCTGACTTAAACAGCCTTCATGCTTTAGATGGACTCCACCTTTTGTGTAACCATCTGATAAGTCACATTCAGACGTAACATTTTGCACTTTTTGAATCCCTTGGCCACAGGTGGGCTGAGAGATATTAGCTCTGGGAAACTATGCAGCCTGGCCAGGAGTTAAGAGTGCGATGCGCTCCCTGATTTAGGATTTAATCTGCCTCGCCGCCACACAGTCTTGTCTGATTAACCTCATAAAACAGCAGGGGAATGTGGGGCCACTGACATCTACATATCTGATGCTTGGCCTGAAATCTCCAGGACTACAAAAGGCAAGTGTTCAGAAAGAGGGCGCTGACGGTGCTGAGGGTCATTTCACCCCAGGGGGAAGGAGAGTGCCGAGGGGATCGGTCAGATGGCGCTGGATGGGGTGAGGAGAGCCACGGCACGTCCTGGGAGACAGACGCCCGATTCGCACAGAACCCTCTTCCTTCTGACATGCTAATGTGGCATTTGGAGGCAGAAGCACAATAAAAAGGGAATCAACAGCCTTTAGAATATGCTGCATCAGAGAGTTACTAAAGAAAAATAAAAAAAAATAAAAAAAATCACCCCTGCCCCCCCCCCCCCCCCTGCTTTCTTTCTCTCCTCCTCCTTGTCTCTCTCTTTCTAGGCTCTGAACAATTCCCTTTCTCTCTGTCTCGCTCTCTCTGACTCACCAAGTACCACTCCCACCGAGGGAGCAGACAAATCAAGGGGTTCAATCAAAGTATGGATTTGCTGTAATTGCTTGAGTGGGCGTTGGTGCTCTCACTATCGCTTCAGGTAATCTTCCCTCACAATTAGTTCAATTATTTGAAAAGATCACAGGCTGTTATTCCCCTTTTTGATTGGGAGCACAACGCATTGAGAGAAACGATTAAAGATTTTGCCGTCAGCAGAAATTACATCCAGAAATAGTGGAGAGGCCCAACATGCTAGCAGCCACTGAACGGAGTCTGAGGCAGGCTAGAGCAGAGCTGCTTGGTACCTGGCTTGATCAAGGCTGGCATTACAGCACTGGGGCTAACACACAGTGTTGTGCGTGAACGAGTTCAAAAGAACGCGTTCATTGAACACGCTCATTTTTTCGTGAACGTTGAACTGAACGCAACACATTTTTTAATAAAGACCTTGAACGTGAATTAGTTCACATTATGTGTCATGAACGGCAGACATCACTGTAAATGAACGTTGGAATTTGTTTTCCATTGAAAACTAAGTGACATCTGTTTTCTCTTTTGAAACGCAACGAGAGAAAGTTCCTCCCTCCTGTAGGCCTATTCTCGCTGGTGCCGCTTAAATCATGTATCACCAGACAGAAATGGTTTTGACATTGTGTGCGCAATGCATTGCGGGCAACGTAGTGTCCGGCTGAGAATAGTTGAATAGCATACTGGCTTCCGCACAACGTTACCCGTGATGAATTGCAGCAGAGCGGGGTAGGCATAGCAACACCGCGTAGCAGGCAACGACGAGAGCGCGGAGGGCTGGAGGAGCGAGAGAGAGAGAGACAGACCAATGAGAGTGAGAGCAATTTTTAAAAAAAATGGCTAGTGGAAGTGATGGCACGGAGACTGGTCTACCTTGTCTGTACTGCTGCAAGTTTCATCACCTGGTAAGAAACCCACAATTGCAGTGTCATGAGCAAATGTCTACAATGAGCAGCTTCAAAGAACGTAGTGATTTCTAGCTCGTAGTGTGAAAAAAAGTATTTGAACTTGAACTGTTCACTTTGAACTAGTTCAGAATTAAAATTGTGAACTTTGAACGTGAACTGTTCACTTTGAGCATGTATGAACTGAACTTGAACTAGTTCAGAAAAGCTGTGAACTGGCACAACACTGCTGACACAGCCCAACGTCATCCACGGCTGTTCGTGAGCGAGACGTAAATCCACATTAATCCCAATCTGCCGCAGTGCCCGTGACACGGTTCACATTAAGCGCCGAGTGATCAAATTAGGTGCTGGCCTTTGCCATCCCCCACAATCAGCGCTGCTGTCCCACGTGGGAGACAGACGCATGTTAACAATCAATTTGCCTCCGTGTTTCAATCGAGCCACTCACACGCTCGCTTCCCCTACCACATAGTCACACACACACACACACGCACACACACACACACACGCAATAACATGCTATTTTAAATGCTGTCAATCTGAAGTCTTTTTTGATCTCCCAACAGAAGAGCTGCTGGATGCTGGAGTGATTCGGAGCTACAGTTGTTTGTAGTCTAAGCACTAACACTACTGCTCTGACAGACAAGTGGGCAGGCCTACAAACCTGTGGTGGTTGACGGGTTGTGACAGTTTTCAAGGGTGTAGATTTAATTGTTCCAGTCGTGCGGTTACACATGATATATATGCAATGTCTGTATGATGAGAATTCTGTATGCAACTCAACCAAGATGAATGGGAATTTGTAACCAAAACCTAATCCAGCAATCACATTTATAAACAGGCAGGAACAAAGCATGAGAGAGTTAACACTATCAAGAGCCGATGGAAATTAAAATGCAAATGCGATTAATATGAAAATAGTGGTGGGGACCGCTTTAAGAGATCAGAAAAGCGGTAGGGACACATCCTTACTGCCCCTACTTTAACAATAATACAAACAAATATCTATAAAACACAGCACACATACGCAGCCACAGGTGCACATATTCAAATGTGTATTGGCAAATACATCTTCACACAAATATCCCAATCCAAACAGGCATACCATCATGTAACTTCACATTACAGCCATAGCGCCTAAAACATCTGATTTATACTAGCCAACAGATTGTGGCTACCAAACCCTTCTGTAATCAACATTTACATTTGCATTTATTCATCTAGCAGACGCTTTTTAACCAAAGTGACTTCCACATGTCAATTATATTACTGCCACTGACCCAAAGCAACTTGGGGTCAAGTGCTTTGCTCAAGGGCACAATGGTGGAAGCCGGGAATGGAACTTTCCAGGCTGCTACATGCTTACCAATTCTGATTCAAGTTTTGCTTAGAAATAACAAGACAGATGTGTTTGACTCTTAGAAACCCTCACATCTGAACCCAGCCACTGAAGAGAAAGGCACCAATGTCTAAACCGTGGCCTATCAATCAAGCAATCTCAATCAAGTGAGTCTATATTACGCTGGAAAATGATTCTTTTCTTTTCCAGTGGAGAACAGCACTCCAGGCATTGTGCTCTCACGGAGGTAAACACACGGCCACAGCCGAAGGAAGGTGCGCACGCCAGAGCTGCAGCTGAGGGCAGCTTTGATCATCCATCAGAAACACTGACTTCCCTGGTTATCCCCGCCTCAGCTCCGCTCCCCCAGGGATGAGCCAAACGTGATCAATACCTCCCCTCAGAACAACGCCTTTCCTTGGCTAGCGTGGAGCTGAAATGAAGCATTGACTGAAGGGCAGCGTTCTTAAGGGCTTTCCTGGCTCTGGCACCGGGTTGGCTAGGCGCAGTAGGTCTGGGGCAACTCAACAGAGTGCTGCGGAAAAGGGCACATGTTGAATACATTAGAGGTGAGGAGACAGGTGACGGATGGACTAGCCCGTGGGCTAGCGAGGCCAGCTGCGCCTCGGCACATGATCACTTGTTAAGTGAGTGTGCCATGCTTAATTACTTTGCCTGGTCTCTGGCTTTTCACCTGCAGCATCTTAGATAACGCACCGGGCTGTTCCAGGGAGAAAGAGGCCAGGCATATACTTCTGTAATATACAGGCTCACCTCTGGCTATAAGGCTAATTCCTCACGGAGCTTGAATGGTGGATTAATTGGACTCAGCCCAAGTCTTTGTTTTCTGCAGTGCTTGCCGAGGAACATGCCCTAGCCTGACGTAGTCATACTCAATTCTAGTCAGAATATGAGTCTGATACTGCTCCATTGGGACATAATTATGGGGCGTGTTTCAACCGATACAGGGGGGGAATGCCTCTGCACTCAATTGGATAGACCTAACCAATCAGAGCAACGAAATAGCTTACCGTGAGGTGTAGGAAGAAAACACACGAACCATCCTTCTTCTCCACTCCATTGTTTTCTGGTCTTTTGTAAAAGTTAGTGCCGTCAATAACTCCTAGCCTACAACACTCATTAGCAAAATCTAAGAGATAGGTAGTAGGGTAGGCTATTAGGAAAAAACTGATAGCCTATATCCCCTCCGTTTTGAAAAATAATTCTGTTGAACATTGATATGCTATAAACATGTTAAACAGCTGGGAAAGGCTGTCGCAAATCCCTCGAACAGGTGGTCAATCAGAGATTTCAAACGAATGAGGGAACATGTCGCAATGCAACAGCGCTGTTTTCCTTGATGAAAGTGAAACCACAAGTTTTCCCACATCTCAACTTTGGCCAAAGTTTTCAGAAATAATCGTTTTCAGTGATAAAACCTCATTAAATAATGTGCATTTTCCATATGGGATCTTAAAAGCCATGTATTCTTCTAGCCACAGCGTTTTTTGTTTCAAACATAAGCCTAATCTAAGCGTGCTCAGATGACGTGATAGACCAGGCGCTGTTGCTCACCTGTCCATCATCGCAAAGCCCGATTTGATTGGTCCACCCGATCTGGGCGAGCATACTTGCTCCACAATAGAGCAATGCCAGACCGAACTTCCCGACCTCAAATGTTGTGGGCGGGACTAAGTTCGGAATGGCACCCAGGCTAATAATGCCCCACAAATCCCTTCTTTAATTTTCCTGACGAGGAGGTGAAGCATAAAGGGGAAGATGTAGGCTGTGCTCTCACGGCTAAAAACAGCATGGAGCCTCTTGACTGACACGTCCACAAAGATAGGAGACCACTCGAGCCTTATAGCCATAGGGTTTAGAGAAGACAACTAGGTGGAAACACAATTCATTATCATCATGCTCACACAAAAATCCTCTTGCCATATCTGTGTCCCCATTTTGCAGGGATTAACGGAGTCGCCAAATCCTGAACCCCCAAGATAAAAACCAGCACCTTGGAAATCCACCCAGCGCGGCGCTCCGTATCAGAGGGCTCCTCATCCCACCTGCCTGGCTGCCAAATGAGCAAATAAACGCACTGATGCACTGGCCCTTCCTCAAGCCCTCACTGTGTCAACAGCCCATGATGATTTGGTTCTGACCTTCCCTTCCAGGCCGTCCCCATCAGCACAAGGGAAACAGCAGCACAGCCACGCAAAAGCCAGACAGCAAACATCAGGGGCCAGTCGATCACCTTGAGGCCCAAAAACCTTTTGTCCCCTTAGAATTATAGGGTTCTATCTACGTTCTGAGTAGTTTTGAGATATTGAGCTTCAAAGTTTTAGAATTCCATAGAGTTATACTCATAAGTGGAACAAACCTCTTCAGATATAATGTCCAAAAATGCATACAACTCCAAGAAACACCTCACCTCATCTTCTAAAGATGTCACAGAATAAGAATATGCCAATAACTCCATTTTGACAAAAATGTCAGATAGAACCGTATAATTCTAAAGGGGACGATTTGTCTCTGGGGAATGGGCAGCGGTGTCACTGCCTGGTTTCTGCAAGAGGACAACAGATCAGGATTTGTGGAGGAGGACCCGCCATTGTTTGAGGCAGCAATTGAACCTGAAAAAAAACCTGATAATGACAATCATGGATGCAGGTGCACCATAAAAGTATGGCTGCTTCATGTGTCCTCTGCATTATAATGGTTAATTGTTCATGACTACTTTTTGGCCACCTATTATATTTTTGTTTAATGGTAGACATGTAACTGTCTTAACCCTTTATTGGTTGTATGGTTGAACTGCTATTGATTTGCAGAGGAGCATGTTAAAGAGTGGAACTGTGCACTGTGCTAAGAGGGCAGGTTAACTACTGGACCTATCATGGGGAAGGCTGTGTGTTTGACAATCACTACCAGAACTGACCACATTACTCCAATTCTTAGGTCCTTGCACTGGCTTCCAGTAAGTCACAGAATTGACTTTAAAGCACTATTGCTTGTTTATAAATCAGTAAATGGAGCAGGACCTAAATACTTGTCAGACATGCTTCAGCAGTACACACCTTCTCGTCCTCTCAGGTCCCAGGTGAAAAACCTGCTAGTAAAACCTACAGTTAGAACTAAACATGGTGAAGCAGCTTTTAGCTGCTATGTGGCTCAGCTGTGGAACCAACTTTCGGATGACATTAAAAAGGCCCCAACTGTAGCCAGTTTTAAATCTAGACTTAAGACCAAACTGTTCTCAGATGCTTTCTGCTACTTGTGCCGAGTTACAAATTCTGAATCTGCCTTGATAATTATTCTACTTTGTCTTTTATTACTTTTTTTTACTACTTTTGCCTTTGTTTTATTGTTTGTTTTGCTTGTTCTTTTTATTATGATCTTTACCTTTTAACTATTCTTTGACTATATTGCCCTTCTATGCTTTTATTTGTTTTTATTGTTTGGTTTTGTTTATGTAAAGCACATTGAATGACCTCTGTGTATGAAATGTGCTATATAAATAAACTTGACTTGACTTGACTTGACTACCACACAAACATTTCTAAAGCGGTGTCAATCACACATTGATTTGTCTAATCGCCTTTTCTCCCTTGAGTCGTTTTAAGGCCAGGGCCCAAGCACACTGAGACGATAGCTCTGACGCAGCGCTAAATACGGCTCTGTGAAATTGAGGGGTGCGAGAACCCATGATTTCTGCCTTTTGCACCTTCTTTCCACTCTCCTCTCCCTGTGGTCTTTGGAGGGAGTCCCACTGCGCACAATTACAGCTGAAAATACCAGCACGCAGGAGGCAGCTAACAGCCCCAATCGACGGGCCTGATTGGGCACTTATAGACAGCGCAGGGAGTGACCAAGAGTCTCTTTGGAGGATTAATGACTGCATTTAAGATCTCCTTTCTTTGAAAGGGCCTGCTGATTCGCCTCTAGCAGGCCTGATTTTGCTTTTTTGTCTTTCTCGTTTGTGACTTTTAGTGTACATCAGGAAAGTGCTGTTTCTTGGTCATCAGTGGCCTTTAGAGGAAAAACATAATGTACTTACGGCATCAGTGAGGGCTTTGTAATACACGGAAAGAGTGTTGCTGAGATCGGAAAGAGAAGAGTGTGCCTGCCCCACAGTCACACCATCACCTCTGTCCTCTGTGCACACGAGCAGCTAGATCTGATGTGGGCCCTCAGCGGGCGCATGCATGTGTGTGTGTGTGTGTGTGTGTGTGTGTGTGTGTGTGTGTGTGCGTGCGTGCGTGCGTGTGGAGACAGGGCTGGCTTCAGTGCTCTTTCATCCTCATTAACAAGCCTGATGAAACGCTCCCTACCTGTCTGAGCTTGTCAAACATGACACTTCCTAATGTCACACACGCACACACACACAAAGCCCCACTATCTCAGCCAAAGTGTTCATGAAACATCTGCACCCCACTGATACACACACACAAGCCCTCCTCCTCACAGGGTCTCTCTCACACTCACATGCAAAAACCCTACGGTCCTCCTGCTTCTATGTAGAAGCTTCTGGATAAAGAATCCCCAGTCTCAGTGCTGTTCAGTCCAGCAGCCCTGTGTATGCTGACTCCCTCGCGACACACACGCTTTACACAAAAGGTACTGGATTAGGCAGCTTTGTTTTATCTCTTCACTGACTCACCTACTTCCAAATGTTGGTTCCCACACATCCACACAGTCTACCTCATTCTTCCCCTTAGATTGTTCTAGTAGGGTTGGGGCAGAGCAGCAGCACTGTGAGCTGTGAGCTCACTGCGCTGATTTAGCTGAACTCGAAACGCGGGTATCTGGTAAGCCATGCTATGTAAATTAACGGCTCCAATTAATTGCAATGAAAAAAAGCAATATCCATACACTGTAGATACATGTAGGTTCCCATAAAATACAATCTTTCTATAATTTAGTCAATAGTCAGTGTGGTATTACACAGCCAATTTAGCTACTTCTAAATAAATAACTCAAAAAGTAAACAAGCGATTAAATGAAGTCCTGAAAGACCATGCTCAAAGGGGTTGTAAACAGTTGGCCTGCAAGTAGGGGGATCCTGCCAAACACTGATGCACTGGGTTGTTTCCAGGAAACCGTCCAGGATGTCGGTGTCCATAGAGAGGTACTAAGCCCAGCCAGAGAGAGATGGATCCTGTCTCTTCCAAATCAATTTAAGCAGTGTCTTTCTGCACCTTCCACTCCTTCTGAGGCTGCTGGGACAAGTTAAGAAGGATTTTATGTTTTGTTTTGTTTTTTACTTGCCAAACCCAAACATGCACATACACAGAGATACAAAATCCCTTGTAAGTATAAGTATATATACTCTTTTGATCCCGTGAGGGAAATTTGGTAAACGTTCAAGGCTGAGATGCAGAGGATGAACAGAGGTGGTTGGGCACCTTCAGATAAAAATCCTTTCTTGGAGTGGAGAATAGAGCGAAACACACTTGTTCATTAGCGAGGCTACATATATTTTCATGCTGCACATAGCTCAGGAGGGTTAAGCATTGCCATCTATTTTTTGCTTGTTATTGTCAGAGCTTTTTTCTTAGCTCCTTAGAAATCAATGCCTTACACATGGCTGTTTTTAAAGGTGTGGAAACACTGCTGGCAGTAAGCCACACATCAATATAGTGCCACATGAAAGGCAGGTTCTCTCAACACTGGGCAGGCAAGCCGAGGTCAGGTTGGGCTGGGCTGGGCTGGGCCTGGGGTGTGAGTGGCCTGCTGAGACGGTGGGACAGAGCTGCACCCTTCTTTGGGTGGAGAGAAGGTCCACAGGTCTGCAGGTCTACAGGTCTGCAGTGGCTGGACAGCCCCCCAAGGGCCCTCACACACCCAGCCTGCCGAGTCCTTAATGCTACCCCAGGGCCTGGACACCCTCCCAGACCCCCTGGCTGGTGTCCACCTCTGCACAGGCATGTGTCTCTGTCAGCTGGGGCCGTGTTCAACAGCTGCCCTGAGCAGACTTTGATGGGAGTGGACACAGCTGCTTTGAGTGTTAAAGAAACGATGGAGATAAACGCATACGCAAATCCTACCATTAAAATGTTATAAATAATGCATGTGTGGTCCTTCAGTCACAGCTGAAGTGATAAGCTGCCAGGGGTGCAGTGTGAGGGTGGAGCTGGCTCTCAGGGTTGTTTTTCTGACCCACGCTTCAGTTGGAGGAGTGCATCATGTTGACACCGCATGGATCTAACAGACTCACACTCACACACACACACAAACAAACAAACAAACAAACAAACAAACAAACAAACAAACAAACAAACAACACACACCTGCCAGCCTCCTCTCAAAAGCAGCAGCTCTGCTCCAACTAATTGTCAGCATGAGGTCTGAACCACAGCACAGTACTAGAAAGAGAGAGTGAGAGAGAGAGAAATAAAGAGAGAGAGAGAGAGAGAGAGAGAGAGAAAGAAAGAAAGAAAGAAAGAAAGAGAGCAGAATCAATGAACAAAACAAACAAAAAAGGAGGGTACCATCAACAAACCCAAAATCAAATAGTCCATTTCAAACAGCCATTCTCATAAAAGGTCCAGATCTTGCCTCCCTATATACAAGCACTCTGTAAGCACAGGCACTCGCCTCTGTAAGAGGGCATCAACTAAACAAAAGTACTATTTTAGTAATTAGGTAAAGTTCTTGAAGTCCTGTATTATTTCTCCACACAAACAGGGAGTACTAAGCCAAGGCTCTACTTTCTCTGGCCTTAAGGTGTCAAAAAGTCAAGCGCAGTTTTATTTTTTACTTTTAAAATTGAGGCTGAATAATAAAACAGATGACATGCCGTTTTATTCACAGAGAGGGGAAAAAAATAACCTGCAAGCTGTCTTTGACAACTAATTAATCCTGATGAAGCAGTCAGAGACATGCAGAGACAGCGCAGTGGTAGAGGAGGAAAAATCCAGGGCTATTTGCATAGCTCTCTTCATGGTGATACCCCCTCTCACTGGCAAAACAAAACAAAACAACCCAGAGTGAGGAGGAAAATAAGGAGCTATAGCTCATCACCTCCAGACACTATACATAAAAAGCAACTTCTACGTACGCTACTGAGAGTAGAGCGCACAGGAAGCACACGGCTCCCGTCCAGAGCAGCGTCCACTTCACACGCCTGGAGACGCAAAGGCTGGACATGGTCACGGCCGCGGCCCTCTGCACTACTGGCCTGGGAAGACCACAAGTGGCCAGGGTCCCATGGGGATGGGCCGGCAAGCGTGAAGCAATCCAAACCATAATGGAGGGAACAATACTCTCAGATGACATTATCAATTATGAAGGAGCCATCAGCTCCTGGAGAGTCACCCAGAATTCAACCTTTATATACACCAGCGTGTATACAACCTTTATATACAACACTGACACACACACACACACACACACACACACACACACACACACACACACTCTCTCAGACTCTGATAGAATGTTTCTGGACTCTGATCCAGCTTTCTCTTTGATGACATCATTTCCATGACCCTGGCCACACACACACACACACCCTAGGCCAGTGCCAACACACACAAATAAAAGAGGCTGGGGGCAGGAGCTCATGAAAGATGCAGAGCGCCGGCCACGGATCAAACGGGACCCAAACTGGCCCTCCTCCTCCTGAAGTCCCTCTGGTGACGTCTGTCTGTGCTGCAGGTTCTAAGGCATGAGTCTCTCTCTCTCTCTCTCTCTCTCTCTCACACACACACACACACACACACACACACACACACCTGTCCTACTAATCTGGCGGACCAGCCTCTGCCATTCACACACGCCTTCCTCTGTGCATCCCACACTCACAGACCCCCTGAGCAGCAGCTCCAACACTCCTCACACTCAGGGCTACAAATATTGAGTATTCATGAGCAATTTGCAAAAGAGTTCAGGGAGCCAGAACTAATAATGACATAATGCTTGTAGCAGAATGTTGGACTGGGATGCCGCTGCTGCAAGAAGCGCTCTTATTGCCTTGAATGCTAGATGTGGTGTAGGACGCATACAGTGTTTTAACTCTGACTACACCCTGCTTCCCACTCCCTCACGGTCTTTGTGCTCATGCAAACAGAAGTAGCCTATGTGAGGTAGATGAAGCCTGTGTTGGAGTATCCCTTCATCCCTCACTTGGCTGAGTCTCTAGAGAGACTCATGCATAATGTGGGGAGCGGCTTGTCCGGCTAGGTCAGAGTACTGCCTACTAAAATTAACCACGGTCACCAATGGACAATATGAAAGCCAGGCTCCCTGGGGGCTTTGGACAGAAGGCCTCAGAGGGAATATGACCAAGAGCAGATGCTCCAAGAGTAAAGAAACAAAATGGCTTACAGATAACTCAACAACTGCCTTCATAAATAATTTCACTCTCTGTCTTTTTAATTTTTAAATATCACACTTCATCACCCTCTGTGCAGACTAAAGCTGGGTGCAGGCTGCGGGCATGGGCAGCACCTACTGGGTGAACTGTGTGGATGGGATGCTGCTCCTTGTTGTGTTTGTGTTTCTGCCTGCAGGCTTTGATCTGCTACGCTGACTGAATTACATTACACAGGAAAGAGAGAAAGCCAGCACCAAACCTGTGCGTAGCCAGAGACTGTGAGCAGTGTCTGCACTTGTTTGCATATGAATGTGAATGTGTGTGTATGTGAATGTGTGTGTGTGTGTGTGTGTGTGTGTGTGTGTGTGTGTGTGTGTGTGTGTGTGTGTGTCAGTGAAATGTATTACAATTCCAGTATGATAATGGTCACATTTTGAAAACAATGGGAACGCAGTTGTAATAACTGTTTACTGAACATAGAGAGCATAAACTGCCAATGATAGACGGAAGTGAGGGGGTCTGCCTTATGCCCCCCTCTGAGCACCGAGTGACAGTGATTGACAGCTGCTCTTAATAAAAATGGCGTGAGCCGTGCTGAACACAGAAGAAAAGCTACAGCACAGTAGGAGGCATTAGAATGGAAGAGTCAGAATTCTGGAACAACGGAACACCAAACCTTCCCTTCAAAATGCCTCAGATCCCAGACTACAATAACAAGAAAACACCTTCCACACACAGTCTTACCTCTGTAGTGTATTTAAACAGAGAACGACGCATCCATGCTCTCCATTAAGAACAAACGAGCCATTCAGAGACACACTACACGTTCACCCATAGAGGCTCTCTCCATTAAGAACAAACGAGCCATTCAGAGACACACTACACGTTCACCCATAGAGGCTCTCTCCGTTAAGAACAAACGAGCCATTCAGAGACACACTACACGTTCACCCATAGAGGCTCTCTCCATTAAGAACAAACGAGCCATTCAGAGACACACTACACGTACACCCATAGAGGCTCTCTCCATTAAGAACAAACGAGCCATTCAGAGACACACTACACGTTCACCCATAGAGGCTCTCTGCAGGTGGACAAACGGCAGCTCTCAAATGCTCCTTGTCCCCCAATCCCAATCCTCCCCCACCTTTCTTATGCAGCCCTTGCCACTTAATCTGCTAAATCCCTCTTCTACTGCACTTTTTACCCCCCCCCCCCATAAATGCACAAATAGGCTGACACCAGACATAATTTCACTGCATTTCTTACTTCCAGTAACTATATGCATGTGACAATAAACTTCCTTGTATCCTTGTATCAAATGCAAGGGAAATATAAATCCCCTTCCCTATATGAAATGTCTTCTGCCAGAACAGTGGAACATTCGGAACATTCCAAACATGTTTAGAACACGGCATTATGGCCCAGTTGAAGTTCAGCGTCCCTCCACCATTGGGGCCACTGCTTATTCGTCCGACAAGCACATTAAACATGGATGGCAGGTATTACCACAAACAGTATTCCATGTTTAATTCAACAAACTAATTATAAATAGTATAAAAAATAATATTAAATAGCACCTAGACAATGGGGATGAAGGGTACAGGCTGAATAAAACATTACTGTGTAAGAGCTGACCAATAAAGTTTAAACTTGGTAAGGGGAGGGGGGAGGTGGGGTAGACAGGTAGAGTGGTGTGGAAAAGGAATGTGTGTGAGAGGGAGTGTGTACAAGAGAACTGGGTGAAGAGTAATGTGTGTGTGTGTGTGTGTGTGTGTGTGTGTGTGTGTATGTGTATGTGTATGTGTATGTGTATGTGTATGTGTATGTGTATGTGAATGTGAATGTGAATGTGTACCCACTACCAAATAACAAAATAACAGTCCATCTTAACAGCCTGAATGATTGACTCAAACCCAAAACCAACAGGAGAGAAATAATTGAATGACACAGGATCCTTAGCAACTCTCCACTTGACTATTCTTTGGAGCACTAAAAAGCCGGGGTCCTTGCATTCTTTGGAACTAATCCCACATCACACCCAAGGGACTCTGAAACTCCCCGTACTAAGGACCAGAGGAAACGCTCATCTAATTCCATGTTCCGCCCCTTTTCACCTTCCGTGTACTTCCAGAATTTTGCATATGCAGCGGAAGTCCGCAACACAAGCCCATAAGAGTCACATTTTCCACTTCTTTTAGAGTCACGGCTAAGTGAATTAAGCAAACAGCTGTGGCATCTGTAGCATGGCAGGTGAAGGTGAGCTCCTTAGCGGGGAGTGCGCCCAGGTGTGTGAAGCCCTTACCCAGGCTCTGCTCCATACAGGTGGGTGTGTTAGAGGAGATTAGGGGATACCTGCCTAAATCCCCATATAATATGGCTGCCCTCTTCTTCCTTCATCCTCTCACTGTTCTCCACTGCTCCTCTTCGCAGGGGGCTGTCGCTGGAGCTCGGCCAATCCCTGTGGGCCTGCTGCCTGCTCAGATCTCTCCCCAAGCGCACGTGGACATGGATCGGTCTCTCTCCCTACACACACACCAAAACCACCCACCTCCCCAAACACACAGCGTGTCAAGCAGATCACATGACATACAACTCAACAGTGTCTGCCAAAGAGCTCAACATGCGTGCATAACTGCACACACACACACACACACACACAGAGAAACACACACACACACACACTCTGTACAAAGTCTGGACCAAATACAAACGACCAAAAGGGCAATCAGAGAGATGGAGAGAGAGATGCACGGGCAAAACAGACACTCATAATATCGCTCTCACACACACACACACACACACACACACACACACAGAGGATCTGGCTGGGCTGTGTAGGTCTGGTCCCTGGGGCGTGCTGCTCTGATGTGGAGGGTGCTGGAGAGGCCCACTGGGATGTGGCGGCTGGCCCAGCGGGTGGAGCGGGTGTTTATGAGGCCCAGCAGACGGAGCGGAGCGGGTGGAGCGGGTGTTTATGAGGCCCGGCAGACGGTGCGGGTGGAGCGGGTGTTTATGAGGCCCAGCAGACGGAGCGGAGCGGGTGGAGCGGGTGTTTATGAGGCCCGGCAGACGGAGCGGGTGGAGCGGGTGTTTATGAGGCCCGGCAGACGGAGCGGAGCGGGTGGAGCGGGTGTTTATCAGGCCCGGCAGACGGAGCGGGTGGAGCGGGTGTTTATGAGGCCCGGCAGACGGTGCGGGTGGAGCGGGTGTTTATGAGGCCCGGCAGACGGTGCGGGTGGAGCGGGTGTTTATGAGGCCCGGCAGACGGAGCGGGTGTAGCGGGTGTTTATGAGGCCCGGCAGACGGAGCGGGTGGAGCGGGTGTTTATGAGGCCCGGCAGACGGAGCGGGTGGAGCTGGTGTTTATGAGGCCCGGCAGACGGAGCGGGTGTAGCGGGTGTTTATGAGGCCCGGCAGACGGAGCGGGTGGAGCGGGTGTTTATGAGGCCCGGCAGACGGAGCGGGTGGAGCGGGTGTTTATGAGGCCCGGCGGGGGGCAGCAGCGCTGCAGAGTCAGGGTGGGCTGCTTTATGAGCTGCTAGCAGGAGTCAGCCCTGGGCACATTTACTGGGATGGAGAGACGCTGATGAAGTGTGTGTGTGTGTGTGTGTTTGAGAGTGAGTGAGTAGGTGGATGGGTGGGAGTGTGTTGGAAGGAAGGGGGGGGAGGGGGGGGGGGGGGAGGCAGATGGGTGTCGGCTGCCCATTTAACCCTGTGCACGTGCCACCTCAAGATGCCCACACTCGTGCCAGGAGGACACATGGCCAACTTTCCACTCAATGAGTGCCCACATGAGCGCATACATTTCACATTCTAAGTTCCGCAACAATTGAAGGTTCTAAAATTCTATGTTGAATTCAATGAACCCAGATATTCTTTAGAACGTTCATTTCTCAACATTCCCTCCTTTAAGGGTTAAGGGTTAAGCTCTGCCTCCACCATTCCCTGTGTGACTCCTACCCTCAAACAACTCCTCTAGCTAGTACAGTAGACCTAGTGCACTCTCTCTCCATCTCCTTAATCCTCTCTTCTTCCTCAACACAAGCCTCCCTCTAGTTTAATATTCCTGCCTTGCCTTTCACTCTTCCCCTTAGTTACTCTCTCCTCTGCCTCTCTAATGAGACCACAATCTCTGCACCTGCAAGCCCAGAGATAGTAAAGTTGATTAGCACTAGTATAAAAATGCAGCCTAACCTTCAATAATGGCTAATTCTCCTGTCAATGCGGTCGCTATGGCTGGGCCAGCTGACTCACTAATCCACAAACCTCTGCCTGCCCGCCCGCCCGCCCTCTCTCTCTCTCTCTCTCTCTCTCTCTCTCTCTATATATATATATATATATATATATCTCTATCTCTCTCTCTCTCTCTGCAACACTCTGTGGAGGCCTCTGCAGCCAATAGCAGAATGCATGCCGCTCTTGTTAGCGCTGTTAATTACCCTGCTCTAGTGATTTCATTGGAATAATTTGCTTGCGCGGTGGCGTTAAAAGTGCAGGCGGAGAAAAGGGAGATGAGTGGCTGGATGAAGAGTGTGTGTGTGTGTGTGTGTGTGTGTGTGTGCAGCCCTGCGGAGCCCTATGTGACCTCAGGTGGACGGATGGACGGACCGACTGACCCGCCGCCTGGCTCCCTGCTCGCCCGCTCACCCAGGCTGGCCCAGACTTCAGCGCTCCCCGCGCCGCTTAATTAATCATCCAGCCAGTGGACGGACCCAAGCTAGAGCAGTCTCCCCTGCTCAGACCTCCATAATTCATCGGCTCCACAGGAACCCTCACACACACACACACACACACACACACACACACACACACACACACACACACACACACACACACACACACACTCGTCTCCTCTGGCCACCCAATGGCCAAAGCACTGGCTAGCTCTCGTACGTTGTTCTGTACATCATCAAAGTCATTAATTCCCATACATTCCACTCTTGACAGGCTGCTGCCTTTACTGGGTCAGCAGAGCTGTTGCAGTGTTTCTAATGAGCTGTCGGAAGGTCCTGGGTCAACTCGTCCAGCTAGACCGTGTGACAGGTCTGGACATTATGTGACAAAGAGAGAGAGAGAGAGAGAGAGATGTGAGGGGGTACTACTGGGGTTCCATGGCTCTTTCACAGAACTTACATCACCTGACTACAGGACAGCAAGGGAATTGTTGTGTAATACCATAACAACAATGCCTGATGCAACTTTATATGTGTTATACAGTATGTGTGTGTGTGTGTGTGTGTGTGTGTGTGTATGTATACAGGCACGCACTGGGGCGCACCGGGTTCTGGCCACAAATTGTCTGATTTCAGCTCCACTGTTAATTGTGTCCTCTGCGTTGTGACAGACAAATCGAGGAGGCGGCATCGTGCATAACAAGATGGAGAACAGCAGCGCGGGGCAGGGGCCTGACCAGCCGATGACCTCATGCAGAGAGAGGCTGTCATGTAAGTTGGCAGCAGGGAGGCAGGCGAGGAGGCTACCAGAAAGGCAAGTGGGCTCGTGAATCTCCCTGAATCACACCGCCTGTCCCTCTTTTATTAGATCTCTTCATCTCTGTCTCCATTTATCGCTAGCTCTTTCTTTCTCTCACTCTATCTCCTTCTCTCTCTCTTTTTCTTGGTCTCCCTTGTCCTCATTCCCAGGCTGTTCTCTAACAGATGGAGGACCCCATACCTCCGAGAGCCCCATTGGCAGCACCTGTGTGCTACTGGCACTCCGCTCCTCCTCTCCTCTCCTCCCTCCTCAGCACTTACACACGGCTGGGTTTCCAGCAGAGAGGAGCCAGAAGGACGAGTAAACAACCGCTCCACTGCACCCCACAGATCTTTCTCTCACACTCTTTCTCTCTCTCTCTCTCTTTCTAACACACACACACACACACACACACACACACACACTCTATCTCTGCCAGACACAGACAACTCTCCACCTAGGGGGAGACCTTCTCAAATCCATGTTTATCCACAGCCCTGATCCGTATGGTTGGGGGTTCCTGGAGTGTTGATGAGGAGGTGAGGCCTGGGCCTCTCTGAGACACTGCCTTACTGAGTCTGAACGGACTTATTTTCCTCATTAATGACCGGCGTTCTATACATTATCCCGTTTATTATACGGCTACTTGGCAAAACGAAAAAAAAACTCCACATGATATGTCTCTTTACATTTATTTGTTACCGTTTCGTTGTGGCTTTTGCTGAGAAACAAATAGTACGCAACACACACTGAACTTGAATCAAACATTCTTTAGAACACAGCTGATAAACTGTCTGCTATCACTTTTGAATGAAGTTCCATTGCAAGAAGTGACCGGACAACTTGTGACGTGAATAAGAAGCACAAAACCCATTTTCCTTGACAGCGGTCTATTATACATAGCAACGGCCTGTTGGAGAAAATGATGAGACCTCCGAACGTTAGGAAGGCCCATTCAAGTCAATGGAGAATTCTACAGCATTATGAAGAGCCGTGTAATAAAAGTTATAACACACTGGGAGTTCAAAGTCTGACTTTGCTTTCAGTTACACACTGTGTACATGCCCTTCTCCTTCTACAACACTGTGATTATAGTGGCACCCAGGTATAACTGGACCCCTGGATTACCACTGGATTTACAGCTGTAGGCTCACAATCTTTTGTTTCTCTCTGAACTTTCACAAGCTTTTTCCAACCTGTTCCCTGCCGTGAGTGAGACAGGAAGTGAGTTTGCATATAAGGTCCGTCTCCGCGCTGTGACCTCCTCAGGGCCACTCGGCTCGTTCACCACGAGGCTCTCTCCTTAAGCCCCATAGTCCGCCATCTTCAGGCTCTCACCTGTCTCATTATGCATGCAGGATGATGGCCCGCGATGAATGCAAGTGCGTAAATGTCACAAGGAAATGTCAATAGCTTCCCAGAGCCCAAAGATATAGAGCTCAGTGCTGGGAGATCGCACACAGCCTTCCTCATTTACGACATTCATCCATTGTTAATATCTGTGATTAGAGAGGGTTGAACTGCTGATGAATTAAACAAAACAAACGGGGCTGGGTGGCCACAAGCCATGGAAAAATACAACATTTCCTGTAGATATCATCAGTCCAGAGGCTGTAAGAGGAGGATAGGGAGAATGAAGTGGAAAACATATACCAATGTCGCTGTCTTGATTAGGCTTATTGTTTAATAATTGATTGTATTGATTATATTGATATTTAACTTATTTGGTCTGCAAAGGTTAGTGCAAGGAAGGGTACCTTTTGATAGTGTAGCCCAGGGTTAATTCACAACCCTCTAGCTAGTGATGTGCCCAATAAAGCGAGGCTTCGGAGCTTGTGTCGAGCAGAAAGGGGTGTGCCAGATGAAGCCCCGGTTCGAGGCTTGTGTCGTTTCCATAAAAATCACGTGACTGATGACAAACGAGGCCTCGGTTTGTGAGTGTGACGTCTGAAGCTTCGTTTGGGACACACACCCACGTGACTGCTTCGGAATCTGATTCAAAGGCTTTGAATTGCGCGAACCAGGGCACCCGCTCTAGTGTCGGAATGAGTTGTGTTACGTATTGCAAGAGTCAGGCAGAATTTGTGTTTCTATAGGGTAGCCCTGTTTTATATAGGATGCTTTCTCTGTTTGGGAATTTACGTTCTTTTCTTTTCCATAATATCATGCACATAGAAATAAAGAAGAAATAGCCTAGGCCTAGCCTAAAGCTTTGCCATTTAGAACAATGACATTAAAACGTGTCTGCGTTGCAATCTTGTCTCAACTTCAATCATGTAATTTAAAAGCAATACAGGCTAATCATTTCTATGTAGGCCTAACAATAATGACTGACATAATATTTTCCTTTTTTTGAAAGTTTGATTCATGAAACGTCAAAACATGTCGGGACATATAGGGTTTGGTTTAATTAGGCGGCTGGTCGTTTCCTTTTCACTCTCGTCCATAGCGTGTTGAGGTTGATAATACTTCGTCCTGGTTCAGAAGCTAAGTAGTGTCTACTGCGGTCGTTAAGTGGACGGGAGACCGATTGGAACATTGACTGGGCATAACACATGATTTTACGCCTCCACGAAAACACCAATCTTCACGTGATAATGAGTGACGGGATTATGTTGCCTAATCGTATTTTATTGTATTGAATTGAGACAAACAGAAATGCAAATTTCTTGCAACACTTTTAATGTAACTAGATGTACCGCAGAGTGGTACAAAATATGACCACCGCCCAGTCCAGCACATTTTTTCCACAAAACTAAATCACGCTGAAAGGCCTATATGATTCTAACTGTCTTATGCATTATCCACACTCAATTCTCACTGGTATCTGCTAGACAACAAGAACAAGTACCAAAACATGATTATTTCATAGATTTCACATGTAAAACTCATTTTATACAACCCCACCCCCATCTTGCCTGTTCATAATTCTGAAAAATTCTTGAATTGTGTGCATGTGTGCGTGTACACGTTTATGTTTATGTGTGTGTGTGTGTGTGTGTGTGTGTGTGTGTGCGTGCTTGTGTGTTTGCCTGCGTATGTGTGTTTGTGCATGTGCATGCATGCGTACATATGTCTACTGTGTGAGTATGTGTCATACGTATGATTACAGTGAATGTATGTGTGTGCGTGTGTATCAGTTTATGCACATGTGTGCACATGGAATGGGTTAACATGACCCCTGGAGGCAAACATACGGAAAAAATTGGTCATCCTAGGCCCTACGGTTCTCAAGATATTCACAGAAAAATGTGTCTGCCCTACCCTCCTTTCGGGGGGTCCAGTACAGCGGGGGGGCTACAGATCAAAACAAAAAACGATGGTTCCATGCTATCCATGTGGGGTTACATGCCCACCAAGTTTCGTGTACCTCGGTCTTTCAGTGTCCCGGGAATCCTTGTTGGTGTACGGTCACTATATGTACACATAAATTATTTTATTGTAAGGCCCCCCATGAACGAAAGTCCACAAAACTTGGCATGCATTCGGAGGATGTCATAATGATCCTACACTTTCAATGTCGTGCAGTTTTGACCATGTCAGCCAGAGTCAGCCATTGTGATGAAAACACCTAATTTTTTGCTTTTTAATTTTTAACTAGGTGGCGCTATACATGAAATAAGTGGTAATGGGATGGGTTGACATGCCCCCTTAAGACCAACATACAAAAAAAAGGTGGACCTCCTAGGCCCTACGGTTCTCGAGATATTCACAGAAAACAGTCTCGGGCCACCTACAGGCCAGTTGGTGTATAGTAACATAAATTAATTTATTGGGTGGCCCCCCATTAACGGAATTCCACGAAACTTGGCGTGCATTCAGAGGGTGTCATAATGATCCTACACTTCCAATTTCGTGCAGTTTTGACTATGTTAGGTCACAGATACCTGCGATTACAACACCTCATTTTTACTTTTTTGTGTTTAACTAGGTGGCGCTATACATGAAATGAGTGGTTATGGAATGGGTTGACATGGCCCCTTGAGATCAACATACAAAAAAAAATGGTCCTCCTAAACCTTACGGTTCTCGAGATATTCACAGAAAACTGTGTCTGCCCTACCCTCCTTTCGGGGGGGTGCAGTACAGCGGGGGGGCTACAGATCAAAACGAAAAACGATGGTTCCATGCTATCCATATGGGGTTACATGCCCACCAAGTTTCGTCTACCCCTAAAAAAATCTGACTAAACCTATATGACCGCCGCTTTGCTGCGTGGCGGTCATAATAAATGAGAACATTTCGAAGCTTTGGCATTGTGTTGAACGTTGTAGGCATTCTTTTCACTAGTCCGTGGCTGCGATAATTTATGCAAACCACTAGATGTCGCTGTGTTTTCCTTGTCTTCCATGTTTCGAAGCTTCGGCACATTACTCGGCACATTAGGAAACACAAGGAGAGCCACACTCTGCTGCACGGTTTGTTAGTAAAGGGACCGTGAGTACAACACGTCACCTGTCAACTTCCACGCTAACGAGCTTTGACTAAAAACGGTAACATCGAACTTTCTCAAAACAAATCCGAATGACATGATTTGGATGTCAACTCAACGTATGTACTCCCAATCATCCGTAAATCAATCTAAAGTGTATTTTACTCCGGATAATTCCTTTAATCGCTACTTTTTGGTGTACAGTTTTAAAAACTTTTATCCACACAGAGAATTATATTTATATTTGAATCGTTACTTTTGATATCCTGTTTAAATATTTTCCGCAGAGACTGACCCTTAAGGTGGTCCAGTCTATTTGACTTTGGCCTAGTAGCTGGGCATACATAGTTGGATATTTTGTACAGATAGTCTTATTCATTTGCATTGTCATATTGTGATTAGAGATGCACCGATTGCAATTTTCTGGGCCGATACCGATTTCCGATTTTTCATAGAGTTTGACCTGCCGATACCGATTTTAGCCGATTCCGATTTCATTTCTTCTAACCATTTTACAGCACACACACAAATAGTTATTTTCTATCTTTTCTTTGATAGAACATGTTAATATAGACGTGTAATCAACTTATCAATGATGAAATGGCTGTTAAAAAAAAATGGAACCGGTGAGCAGACAGATTCTTTTTCAAGTCTAACTTCAGATGCAGTATCAAATTATGGAACATCCATTTTATGCTTCTCACATCCAATATCCAACTAAAGATTTAAGAACAATTTTCATGATACATTTGAACATACTACTATGTAACATATTTTCATATGCATTGATGAATTTATGGGAGGGCGAGGGAAAAGTGGTAGCAGCCTAGGCTATCACGCAGGGGAGAAGTGCTAATAGCGATTAGGTGCTCCACCATATGAAAACAGTGCACGTCTGTTTTGCGGTGAAAAAATTAAATCCAAATTCCGGTTTAATGCATCAATTAGGCTATAGAAACTTTCAGAGACGACTGATTCAGTATTCAGAGCATCAGTTTTCTTCATTGTAGGCTACTATGTCAAAAGCAACTTTAACGTTTGTTTGCCTTTCTAATAGGCTATCGTTTGTTCACTTTCACGACATCCACTACTCAATCTGCTAGACTAGGGTATTTTAAGGCATAGCCCTAGTCTACGTGCAGTAAATAGTTAGAGTATTTTTTTTTCCAGTGGAGTAGAACTACTAGGGCTACTGTATGTCACTGCTTGTTGACATCTTTGATTATTTTTAATGTCGCAGTCGTTTATCTCCGTTCAGCAGGCTTGTGGTTCAGCTGCGGGCACGCAATTAGCGGCAGTGACGGCGGTGATGAGCGATGTTTACGTAACCTAATGAAGTGATGGCTTAGTCAATTCCACGCAGTAGGCCAATGGTAAAGCACAGCGTTTGCTGCATAGAAAAACTCAGTAGCCTATTAGCGCTTTCTTTGTAGCCCTACATCCAGCCCTGAGTGTTGGCCTGGTTGCTAGCTTCTTCAAACTTTGCAAACTCAGCTGGGTGTTGTTACAATTGCGGCGCACGAGTGTATTTGACCGGCATAAAATCGGCATGTCTCAGACTGACCGGCCGGTCGCCGGTCATGGCCGATCACGTGAAAATCGGCCGATTCCGGTCACCAGCCGATCTATCGGTGCATCTCTAATTGTGATTTTATTGTGTTTTATAATACATTCTTGTTTGTTATACTGACTCCGTCTCCACTCACTGGTTAAATAGAGCAAAGTATAACCTTTATACTGTAGGGGTGCTTAAGCTACTCTGGTTAAACAGCAGGCTTAAAAGGTGAGAACCATACCCTAGGACCCAGGTTACACTAGCACACCCCTCTGAGGCAAAAGAGGGTTTACATTAGCTAATTACATTAGACAATGTGGAAAAATTGGAATGGGACTATGGCAAAAGCTGTACCATCTACAACATCACTCAAGTACAGATAAAAGCACTCACCTTCAATTGAATCTGCACCAATACTTTCACTGGTTTGGATATTTAAAACTCCCAAACATACTAAATATACCCACACACATTTACTTCTCCCATACTGTAATATCACATTTTATGTATCTGACTGTTAAAATACATCATATATTTTCTTTACTACACCCATGAAGGAACAAATACAATGACTGTGCAATTAAGGCTGTGCAATTTAGAGAAGGGTGGATGAAGGCTGTTTACTATAGCTGGGATTATAGATAGGTGACGTAACATCATGCTTACATAAATGTAGTGCGACAGCTCGGGGTAGACTCTGTAGGCTGCTATGAGCGGAGATATGGGGCTCTTGTTGGGGAAGGTAGTGGTGACGGCGTGGTCCACCTCGGGGAAGGACATCACACTGAAGCCAAATCTCCCATACTCCTTCAGGAGGTCCTCGTCCGGCTTGTCGTCACCCTCGCTCAAGATGCTGCCCACTGCATATCGGCACTTGTCTTCGGGGACCTTAGAAAGAGGGGGGGGGGGGGGGTGTCATTTGTGTCTATTGTAAAACCTAAGCACATTTGTGTCAGATTTGTCAACAAAAGATGTCAAAAACTGAAATGCACTGCAGACTCACTTCTGGGTATGTTTTCTGTAATTCATTGTAAGCAATTAAGCAAAATACTTTGTGGCCCCACTAATTGGGAGCTGAAGTTGCACTCGTCATTTTAACCCATTTCATTAAATCATAAAATCATGCCACAGACACAAACAAAAATGGCTTCAGTAAAGATTGTGTTTTCAAGGAAATATATATTTTTTAAAGTGCATGAAACTCCCATCATGTCTCCCAAACTCCTGGCCAGATCCCTATAGCTAGCATTGCACATGGCAGATCAGATCCCTATAGTTAGCATTGCACATGGCAGGTCAGATCCCTATAGCTAGCATTGCACATGGCAGATCAGAGCCCTATAGCTAGCATTGCACATGGCAGATCAGATCCCTATAGCTAGCATTGCACATGGCAGATCAGATCCCTATAGCTAGCATTGCACATGGCAGATCAGAGCCCTATAGCTAGCATTGCACATGGCAGATCAGATCCCTATAGCTAGCATTGCACATGGCAGATCAGATCCAGGTGAGCTGAGTTATGGGCGCTGTTGTGACAGGCGCCTTCTTGCTCTCTGGTGTGTGACCAGCTCCTTCTGTGTGGTGCAGTCACCACAGTGCAGATGGCGTAGGGCATTGCTCACGGCTTCTCTGGCAGCACAGCTTCCCATCAGCACACATAGCACCAGTGCTGCTCTCATCTGCCTCCCGACTCCACCGCCTGCTCACGCACCATCCTCATTGGCTCATTCCCACTGCTGGTTCTGTTTGCTCTCTCTGCCATTCTACACGGACACATTTCCCCTTCATACGTCTGAATGTATTAATGGCACTCACTGTGTGCAGAGTGCACATTTACATTTACACACACACACACACACACACACGTGCTGACAGCAGCTAGGCAGGAGAGCCAGGTCTGAAAGGTCTACAATGCCTCTCCTCCAGCCAAGCCGTTAGATTACAGTGGGTGGCCTGTCACTATCAGTCTGTGCAGTGCTCCAGTCCAACAAAGACAAAATATCAACCAGCCTGAGCCTGGAGTGAGGAGATGGCTGTTTCCATGCACATCCTGTCTTCAGATGATACATCAGCTGACCCTAAGAGGACTGGATTTACACGTGTGGGGACCCATAAAAAAACCCACATGCTCTTTCCTTGGGCCTTAAGCTCTAAATCCCATGGAAGTGGTTAAACGTCTCCTCTTAGAGGTGAGGCAAGAGTTGAATCTGTAGACACCCCTCGGACGTGAAAATTCCTGTTTTTGTTTTTTTTAATCACATGCCTGTTCCTGATGTGTGCCAGGCCGGACGTGCGTAATGATGAGTGACACTCTCGGCACTGTTCAGCACAGCACCAGCGGCCCCAGTGCTCGAAATCGTCTGGGCGCGGTGACTCAGAGCACAGCCCACTAAGCGCTACCGTCCCCTCTGTCTACAACTCATAACGGACACTAGACACACCACTTGGCCTCGATAAATTAGCCGCAATAGTTACTTCTGCTGTGGCTCACAGAAACAATGGGCCATCAATGACATTATGAGGATTGCTATGATAGGCTTGTCAGAGCATGGGCGGCCGTATCCATTGCTTGCATTACAGTGTCAGTTCTGCTTGCCCACCTTTATCCACAGACAGGGAGAGAGTGTCAACAGACTTTCAATATAATGGCTACTGGCGGTCAACACTGGGCTGCTGCGATAACACCCAGATAAATCCACATAAGTGAGCCAGGGAAGACAGCTGACCACCCACGGCCTCATCACACACGCAGCAATTCCTGCTCTCGCTTTCCGTGTGTGTGTGTGTGTGTGTGTGTGTGTGTGTGAGAGAGAGAGTCTTAGTCTCTATCGCTTTCACTCTTTCCTTCTCTCTGTTCTGTGGATTCTGTGACTAAAGGCTTGTTACCAAAACCCCAAACCAACTAATAATCCCAATTCTGTGGGCAGGCCATCACTCAGCCACCCACACAGATGCAGCCGTAAGACAAAGCTCAGCAGATCCCCACACAGCACACCAAAGACCGCGGGCAATTACAGAAAGGGACTTCTTCGCTCCCCCCTTGCTGCGCCCATTACCCACACATTTGTTTACAGCACCGGATTTCCTTGAGCAGAGGGTCTAAGTGAGACTGAAGGATCAGGCCTCTTCTCTGGCCTCTCGGCTGGTCTTCCACTGTCCAAGAGAAGGGTGGTGGTGAGACACAGCACATGCTTAGCCATCCGTTAAGGGTGGATGTGAAAAGCTAAGGGCAGGCAGCGAGGACTGTAACTGGACCAAGCTCGTGTACGCATGAAGTGGAGCAGTAACTGATGTGGAGGACCTAAAGAGCCTGCTCTCTTTCTCTCGCTCTCTGCGTAATTGGGCAAAGAGATGTCACTTTGGTCACAATGCTGCGCAAAAAAAACCAATTCAGTGCACACCAAGCTGTGGCTGTGCTAGCTTCCATCCAATCTCCACCAAGCATATCGGTGCACCCCCCCCCACCCGAATCGCTGCACACTCCATGTATTATCCACTCAAGACACCACTCCAAGAAAGAAAAGCCAAAGAAGAAAACAAGTGATCATGTTATTTTTTCCCTTATCTTCTCTACACCATCCAATCTACAACCCCCCCCCCACAGAATCCTCCTAATGCGGGTGAGCAAATTATTTCATATCCTACTCAAGTGGAAGCATCCACGGCCCACGGGATATAAAACATGGCCGACACACCAAAGCACCGCCGTTCCCACTTGCACCGGGTTCTCCTGAGCAGGGCCTCCAGAGGCCTGTTGGGGAGGAAAGTCATTTTGAAACCAATTCTCTGCTGTGAGGTGTGAGGAGCCCCATCCTCTGACAGACGACGGCTCTCTGACAATAAAAAGGTAGGCCTGCTGAGGTAATTCTTTATTAGCAGACACTTAACAAGGATTTACTCGCCTCATCTTCTCACGGCTAGTTCTCCCTCCAGGCACTGGCATCTGGGAATGCTCAATATTCTTAATCTCATCCCAGCCCAACATCAGTCACCAGGAACGCACTAAGGAGGGAGTTCTTTCTCTACTTATTTGAGGAAAGGTGAATGTCCCGGAGCCTCCAGAGGTGGTCAGATCTGGATAATGATCGGGGGGGTGAGGCAGCTGGAAAACCAGCTCATGAAAAGTTAAACAGGCAACCAGACAGATCCCTGTCAGGTGCAGTTGGGTCACTTCAAAATCAACAAAAGCAATATTGATGGACCAGGATGCTTTATCCACTGCTAATAATACAACAAGGTGTGTGGGTTCACAGACATCATCCACCTCGCACTGTGGTGTTCCTGCCTCACACCAGCTTTGATGAGGTGCGATCTGACAGCAGGTTAAGAGTTCCACTTCTTAGTTCAGGGCAAAATTCTGTCCGTGCCGGACCACTAGAGAGGAAAGCTCATTTCATCTCTCCATGGGGCTCCTGAGGGAAGGGGTCAGAGGTCGTGCCCCAGAAGGCCCATCCAATCAGGGGGACAGGAGAGCCTCCACCAAGCATGACCCTGCTGTGACCAGGTTGCGGTCAGAGTTGTGGCGGTGTGATTGATTGTTTGTCTGGTCTCTAGTAAAAGTGTTACAACTGCTGGTAAAATGCAGCCTTCCCATGAGGCTCCATCTGCGGCATGGAGTTGATCCGACACCCCAATGAGTTAAACTACATGTTTTATGGACCCTTTCAACAATAAAAACAAAAACAAAAACAATGCTTGAACGTTCTATTTGGGCCCCAATCTACTTCCTCTGCATTAAGATAACATATGGAATGTTAAAACGGAAGTCTTGTGGGGCCAACTATGATGCTGAGAATGGAACTCTCTTGAAAGGGTGCTGTAAATATCAACAATGCTCTAAAATATGTGTGCCTATGTAGTGAAAAACCTTCTCGAGTAGTTTGCTGTATTCCGGCTGTTATTGAATTATGATTTAATTTAATTCTGTGAAATGTATGAATGATTGAACTGTGACGCTTGACAAGAAACCATTTATAGCACATAATGTCAATAAAACCCACAAATGTATCAATTACCCCAGTACATCATCATTTTCATTCAGCAACCCTGTTCAAGTAAACATTTTTCAATAGCTTGGTGTCATATTGCTGAAGGTGTCAAAGACAGCAGCAAACGGCAAAGGTTACTTTAGATTATGACAAAATACAGCTATTAAGATGTGAATGTGACCTTGGCAGCACTCCACAGAATTATAACTCTGACAGGGCATACCCCAGAAAAAACAACTGAACTGTGGTCTATCTAACAGGGGCTACATTATGTTAGCGATTACAAAACCACAAAATCTCTGGTCCCCAAAAACACTGCTGTACATTTTGATGTATTACCTTTTCTAATTTATGGTAATTCTATCCCATTTATATTCTTATTCTATTCTATTAATTGAGTGAATTATTATTTTCTTGATATTGAGCAAATCAATCACTACCAGCCCTGAGCCTGTCTGCTTATAGCTGAGGGGTGCCAACTTGACAATGGCTAGTAGGCCATTAAAAGAAACTTTGTTGTCTTTTAAAGAGAAAAACAGAGTTGCCTGGTCTTGACACCACGGAGATGGGAGACAAACAAACTGTCAGACATTGTTGTTGTCAAACCCTCAGTCTGCAAGTCATTAGCCCCCTATAGGCAGACCACATGGTGCACAAATTCACGCCCGGGCTGAAATTGACACTAATCATGCCTCACTGTGGAGGGACGGTATGCTCGCAGCTGAACCACACAGCATCCAAGCTGAAGTAATGGGGCAGGAAATGGAGAATGCAAATAGCCCTGGTCAGGACAACACTTGGAGGAACTTTCACATAGAAAAAGACAAGTTCACTCATCTAACACAAGTATTTTGCGCTAAGAACAAATGTATTTATTCTATGTATTCTTTCATTGTCCAAGCTTGTCACCATTTAAGATGAATCATCTCATTTTTGATACACGAGTCCTAACTAAAATTACACTTTCCTGAAAGGAAAAGTAGCTCCTCGACAACAGATTGAACTCCAACTGAGAGACAACCAAATGTTCCTAGTGAGTGTCTGACAGGGCAGAGGTCATTCAGACGTTAAGATCAAAGGTTTGGATCCCAAATGGGCTCCGTTTTAGGGGCCCTGGCTCTGGCACTTGTCTGATTGCAATTTGTCTGGGTTCCATGAGAGGGAGGAAAAGGTCAGCTGCTCCCCCTCTCACCAGCCCTTTAGGAGGGTCTAGCCGTCACAGGGATGCCAATAACGCTTCCAGGGGGAAAAATGAATTGCTTGTTCTTTCACATAACACTGGACTGAAACGGAGAGAGCCACAGGTAATTGGCTATGTGCGAACTGCAGGAAACAAGTGCTAGTGAGAGCTCAAAACGGCAGGATAATTTGCAAAGCAGAAATAAAGAAAAAAAACGTGGACCGAGTTAGAAAGCTAAAATAGTACGTGTCTACCTAAAAATTATTGCTTCTTGATTGCCTAAAATGTTGTACTTCCTCACACAAGCTAGTGCCAACCGTTATGAATGGACAGGTGATATCTCCAGCAACTGTCACCAATTCGCAGTCAGGAAGAGGAAGAAAATAAATACTGGTAATGTAAAAAAAATTATGTTTCAAAATTCTCCACAGCATCATCCTGTTCATTCATATGAACAAATCCCTGCAAAAGAGATGCGAGAAGGAGACTTTGAGGCAAACCCTCTGAAAGTCATTTTGTTTGTTGACTTGGGGAGCCATACCGCATTTCAGAAAAAATAGCATCACATAAGGCACAAAAGCTTAAATCTCCCTCCAATCATGTGACACCTACAAACTACAGAAACCCACAAACTAACTCTAATCTCAGACTCGCATGCAGAGGTGTGATGGGAGTGCTGCTGATGAATAAGCATTAAATCAGTTCCCCTCTACGTTTGTCTGCCATTACTTACTGAAGTAGCTGAGTAGAAAGGACAAGATAACGCACTTATACAGCTTAGAGAGAGATTATAGAAAAAAGAAAGAAGGAAAGGGCCTAAATAGATGGAAGGATAACATGGGCATGACACCTAGCAGCTGTTACCCAGCAAAAGGCATTGGCCATTAACATCACAGCTTACAGTGTCTCTGCTCTATTCAATATTGTATCATCACATGCCACATACAGTATCAAATACAGGACCATAATGTATTCTAGTTAGAAAACTAGTGTCCATACGAGAGGTACAGGAAAGTGTCCATTAAAATGTGTCCACCTTTTGTCCACAACACTCAAGCTGAACACTCATATAATTTCCTTGACCGAAGACTTCAAGGAATCTTTGAGGGATGTGAAGGAGAGCAATTTGCATGTGTTTGGTGGTGGAATTGACTTGTTCTCTCCCTAATACAGAGTACAGAGCATTTTGTGCGTACAGTAGGCCCCGCCCCCCCTCTTCATGTCCTCATTGACCGTCAGGAGGAGCGAGCACTCCTTTCATGTTCTCATCACCACAAAGCAGCCTGGCTGGAAGCGAGATGCTAATAAATTGGGCCGGGAGCGCTGAGCACTCGCGGGCTCTGAAGAGAGAGTCCTGCTGATGAATCGGAACATCACCAGACTCTCAAGGCAGCCGCCAATTTGCACTTGTTCAGGAAGCCGGGCCCTGTGCTACTTGCATGTGAGCAGAAATGTGGCAGCGCGGCGATAAGATGACATTCATTTTCACCTCTGTGATGAGGGATTGAGGGGTGTCACGTGTACCCCCAAATCTGACAAAAGATGGCAGAAAACACCACCACCACGTTACAGGGCCACTTACGGATCACAATATTGCAGAGCATATACAGTATCTCACTAAAGTGAGTAGACCCCTCACATTTCTGCAAATAGTTTATTATATGTATATAATTGTATAACAGTGTAAATTTACTCTCTCCTCATTTTCACTTAGGGGTGTACTCACTTTTGTTGCCAGCAGTTTAGACATTAATGGCTGTGTGTTGAGTTATTTTGAGGGGACAGCAAATTTACAGGTATACAAGCTGTACACTCACTACTTTACATTGTAGCAAAGTGTCACTTCTTCAGTGTTGTCCCATGAAAAGATATAATATTTTGTGAGATACTGTCTCAAACTAACTCACGTTACAGATTCAAAAGCTGTGACCATCAAATACAACTCATCCACTTGGGGACTGCTACTCTTGAGAGAGCTACTCCTTAAATCCAAGATTAAAAAGATTTGAAGACATTGTTAAAGTTTCAGTCTGAATGAACAGTAATCCTCCCCACCCATCTCTGCCGAGTCTTCCCAGTGCACACTCTCTCACTCTCTTGAGGGAGAGGAGGAAGACAGGATCATTTTGCTGGTGTATCAAACCTTTCTGCTCCCCTGGCCAGCCAGATCAGACTCTGTTGCATAGGCTGACCTTCTGAAACGGTCCGTGTCAACACCCCTGGGTTTGGATGGTAATGAGCTAAGAGCATTATGCCAATTAAAATGGCAGACAGAGAAAGGAGAAGAGAAGAGAAGAGGAAGGCAGGCAGAGAGAGAGAGAGAGAGAGAGAGAGAGAGAGAGAGAGAGAGAGAGATAAAGGGAAGAGTTGGATGGCTCAGGAATCTCTGTCTGTGAGAAGGAAGCCTGCTACTAATTGGATGTCTGGGAAGCTGTGCTCTCTGAACACGGAGCTGAGGCTGTCAATCAGAGGTGCATCACAATACAGCTACAGACTCTCCGACGTGCTGGTGCAACACAAACACACAACTGACAAAAAAGCATAGAAATGAGATGTAGAAGAGTAGATGTCACCTAATATCCATAGGCACTGTGAATTTAACATTAAACACACACAACATGTTAATGGAGGTAGATGTCACCTAATTTCCATAGGCACTGTAAATTTAACATTAAACACACACAACATGTTAATGGAGGTAGATGTCACCTAATATCCATAGGCACTGTGCATTTAACATTAAACAACATTTTAATGGCGCTAGTCAACGTTTTACTAATGCAGTCTGCTACTCTTTCCTCTTGCTCTTGGTTGTGTGCCCTGTGTTAACAAATTTCACTTATGTTTTGGAAGCCAGCCCCTAATTTTGCGCTTTGAGGCCCCCATTTGTTAAGGCTTAACTTCCCTCGGGGAAAATCTGATTTCAGTAGCGGCTGGCATTCAGAAAAACAATGTACTTTTATGTTATGTTTTCCATGAGGATAAACTCACTTTCAAATGTTTGGGCAGTTATGGTATCTGAGCATAGCATTTGTTCAAATGACAAAAAGTGGGGATCTGACCAGATCTGACATGATATTACTGCCACCTAGTGGTGCAAATATACAAACACTGATTCTCCAGGTTTACCATTGTTGATTTGCTTGCTAGTCACCACCGCTTTACATGTACTCTTGGTGACAGGCCCAGAGAGTTGCCCATTGAAGCAGCACTTTTCTTAAGTCACAGTGACAATTGGCTAATGTTACAACACTACACCACTCACAGCATACGAGAAGAAATAAGTGTTTCTCCATATTCATGTTCTTGTCTCTCTCCCACAAGTAACAGAGAGGAAAATAAATAAGTCATGCCAACAAATAGTAAGTAAAAAGTCAAATGTATTTCTAAAGCACATCTATACACAGCTTACACTGACCAGTGCTATTAGTCTATTTGATGGTGAGATTTTAAAATTCTGTTTCAAATTATTGACATTTCTGACCAGCATTTTATGTGCACCAGCTACAAAAATGTCAAAACAACCTGAGCCCTAACCAGGTCCACATGCTATATTTACCAAGAAAACAAGGCCCTCATTGTGTGATATGAGAAGAGAGAGAGAGAGCGCCAGGGCTGGAGGATACTGCACATGTGCGTCTGACAGATAGAGCTCCTCCTCTGGGGAAATCATCAGAGCGCCGCGCCTCTCCCACTACTGCGCTCCCTCGGCTCTGCTTTTCATCTCACCAGTTGGAGAGAGGATGAGAGGAAGATGGCAAGTGTAAAAACACACTGCTTCAGTCAACACACACCACGCTAACCTTCAGAAAACTTAAGCAGAGCCTCTACTGTCAAAACAGCGCGGGGGGGAAAAAGACATGTCTTCTAAAAGACATTCAATGGCAGTACGTCTCTCCAGAAATCCAAATTCCATAATTGCAAGCCATGTTATGGGAGGTGAGGAGAACTGGGGAGCACCTGATAAAAGGTCCAATCAGAGCCCTGTGTGCTTGGCCGAGTGCCATGCCACTGCTGGACGACTCCTTGTCTCAGCGCTCCCCAGCGGAACTGGGGCATCTGCGGCCCAGGGTTTTGGCCTCTCACCAACCTGGATTAACACCACAACTGTCACCCTCATTCTGGTCAGGTCACACCTCTGCGTTTCCTGCCCTGCTTCGTCCAGACCACACAAAAGCCAGCATGGGGCTGTCAAAACTGCCCTTAAGTGTTTTTTTACCAGAACATAACATGAGGGGCAGATGGGTAAGGGCAGAGAGATAGAGACAGATACACAGGGCTATAGAAACAGGCCTCAGATGACCAGACAGAAACAGCTCATTCACATGTCAAATATAGGCTACCCACTATGGCACACTCATTTACATGTCAAATATACTGTAGGCTACCCACTATGGCACACTCATTCACATGTCAAATATAGGCTACCCACTATGGCCCACTGATTTGTGTTACTATGAACTAAACTGGTGAAAATAGGTAATGGATCTCAAAAACAGTAAACAGATCCATGTGACAAAATGATGCTTTTTTTCTTTTGGCAAATAATTAATTTGCTGTGGTAAACTTGATGCAGTGCCTGCAGTTCAAACAGAACAAAAATCCAAACAGTCAATCTCTAGATATAAAGCTGCGCACTAACCTGAGGACACTTAAGAGCTAGGTCCATGACCACCCTGCTGGAAAATAACCCTGTGTAGTAATGGACTAATCATAAAATCAATAGCCTGGAGACCCCACACACAGTCACAAAGACAGACAGATGGTACAGGACATCTGGAATACCCAGAGTGCAGTGGACAGCTTTGGAATGGGCCAGTTGGTGCAAGACAATAGAGTTTGCTCCAGAGTATGTTCTCCACCTCCATCAAGACTTGTTAGAGGCGGAAAGTAGGGCTGCACGATTTGGGGGAAATAGCTCATCGCGATTTTTCTGACTGATACTGTGATTTCAATTTGTGATATGGTTTTTGAATGTCAATTAATGAATTCAATTCAATATTCCAAATGTCACTAGTTGTGCTGCTTGTGACTGGTGAGTGTGCCTTGTGTGTGGGAGGCACAACACTACAGACTGGCTGTGAAGCTCACGGGTCAGGAGTTTTGTGCTTCTTGCACGCTCACCAGTCAGAAGTGGCACAGTCAAGGAGGATGACATTAACATAAAAGCCATTAATGTGACGAGAGTAACTGAGCATGATTATGTGTAGCTTTTGCGATCAGATAATTGCGTTGGTTCACATTGCGGTTGGCGATTGCGATGTGATAATAAGTGTGGTAGGCAGTACAGGTAATCTGCTGAGCTCACTCTATAGACCCTTTCAAGAGAGTTCCATTATAAGCATCATAGTTGGCCCCACAAGGCTTCCGTTTTAACATTCCATATGTTATCTTAATGCAGAGGAAGTAGATTGGGAACCAAATAGAACGTTCAAGCATTGTTTTTGTTTTTATTGTTGAAAGGGTCTATAAAATGTGAAATCATAAGAAGGAATCAAAAAAAGTCATAATCTGGCTGTAATCCATAATAGTGTGGAATGATTTGCCATCATATGCAATTTATCAACTTGTGCAACCATTAGGGCACTGAAAATCTACTGGCAGACTATAGACAGGGAGCACAAAGCTAGCTTTGTCCCTCAGTAAGGAATAATAAGAAGCTATTTGTGCCTGATGCAACAATAGACTCCTTTTGATAATAACAGGCTAGGACAATGAGTACACTGGGCCAATGTGGTGGCAGGGCATGGAATGACCCAACAGTGAAGTAAACAAATAATGTTAGATTTTTTAATGTAACGTTACCATGCCGTTTTCCCACCAACCAGACAACTTCTGCCACACATTTGCATCAGTTTTTTCTGATCATCAGTGTTGCACTCATATCTCTACCCCCTGTCCCATTAAAAAGCCTGTCGGAGACAACATACAACATAAGTTCCGGGCACAAAGTCCTTGCTCTTGATATATGGGGCAAAGAAAACCTGACCTGCATGTGAAAACATTGTGAGTAAATGATATACTCATCAATGAGCTGATGCAAAACAGCACTTGAAGCACACTCAGCCACTGAGCCGGACTCTCTTCCCCTCTGGCAATCATCTAAAGAAGTGCCTGACTGTGCACAGGCGGCTAAGGCCATGTTGGAATGGATGATGTGCTTGAAGTGGAGAAAGGCACATTAGCAGGAGCCACTCAAGTCACAGCCTACATCCATGTGGTCCCTACAGCCACCATCAACTAGCCTGCACTGTCAGCCCAGCCAGCTTAGACTGCACTCCGATGATTCTGGTCAATCGTAGGCCTTCTTCACCAGCAGTAGGCTTATGATCCCAGCTCTTTCTACTGTGAAATCACTCATACATCTTCAACCATCAGCTTCAGTGGGTTGGGCTTGTTGACCAAACACAATATTCCTTTGGTCATGTGACACAGTTATGAGGAAACTGTAAACTCGCGTATGAAAAAAAACTCCCAGCTGATGACCTGTTTACCATGCACCACCTGCGTTTGTTTAGTTTTCCTAAGGCTGCCTGGTCAGTTCTTTGTCAGCAAATCCCAATTCAGATAGGTAGACCTTATGTAAGTATTTCACCAGACCATGAACAAAATTAACGTTGGCTTCCTGATATTAACATGCTGGAATTACAGCACTATCTTCCCAACCACATCGTCTTTTTTGGCTCAACTCACACGCATGAGCAGACCTAGACTTTGTCAGTGCCAGATGACGTTTAGTGCACACATGAGTCAAATCATCCACTCTGCCAGTGTACACATTAGGAAAAGTTATTCAGAGGAACTGTACAACGTGGCATGGCTTGAAATGTCCCTCTTCTGCCACGTTGAGGGATCACATAACCGGTTAACTCTATGGCCAGAATCGTGTCATTCATGTTAAAACAACTGATATGACTGAAGGACAACTCTAACAAAACAGCACGAGGTCAAAAATGATAGTTTCAGAAATATAATCCCTAAAACTAAGCAAATCCCACATTTCTCTCACCTGTTTTGGATCATCGTAAAATACTGCAATGTTGGACAGCTTTGGGCCAATGCTGCAGGCTTCGGTGAAACTTGCCCCACAGTCTTTATAGGGTCCCTCTTTGAATTTGTATGCTATTGTTATCTTTTTAATAGGCGGAGATCCAGTCCGAATGTCGATGGCGCTAAGCAGACCCGAGTACAGAACAAACAAGACGATTGTGACAATCAAACATAACACTAGAAAAAGAATCAAAGATAATATAAGAAAGTCTGACATAATGCGGCAATGTCACGTTAAAGCGAGAGTTCAAACTATAGTCTCAGGGCGAGGTCCCTTAAATACAGTGCGAACAGTTACAGCTGAAGATTGGCTAGCTAGTTTCCAGTTTGGCCAAAGGTGTGTTCGTATTTTAAGTAACTAGCAACGGCAGTGCAAAACTGACAGAAACGCTCTGGTTACTGAAATCACGTGCAAATGGCATGGAAATTTACATGCTACTCGGAAACAGCTCTATAGCCTCTGTTGTATCTCCTTCTTACTTTCCGAACGGCTCATTTCCCTAAACACAGAAACAGTGTAAGCGTTGCTTCCTGGTTAAACCATGTACCCTCACTGCAGGGGCGACTTGACTTGTCTTTTTCCATTTTAAGATAACGTAGAGATATTCAGTGATTAACCATTATTATTATTATACCATAACACGAATTACTTTAATTCCGCACACTACACTAGTGATAATACACTTTCAATTACGCTTTTACTATATCGATAGCTAGGATTACGCCGCGAGCTTGCAGGTGGTATTTACCCAGATTCGAGGGCGGTGGCGCTGACTGACTGTGCCTCAGACAGGAAGATGCAGCTAAAAGTAATCGTGCAAAAGGGATGACACAAGACGTTGACATTGACCAGTGACATTAACTCCGTAAATATTAATTAAACACAACTAATACACTTGACTGCATAATAATAATAATAATAATAATGATGCTATTATCATCATCATCAATAATCAACTGTATTATGTCAATGTTTGCATCAATCAACAGTATCATGACAAAATACATTAGCCAATGTTTAACATTAGACAGTTTAGTAGGCTTGCTGTGCATCAGATGTTTGATAAACTGTGTTGTTAAAAACTGTTGTTTGATTATGAATAAAGGGACTATCAATACTGGGAAGAGATATTCAGGAGGAGATCAGTATCGGAGAGTTTATAGAACGCTGCATGTTCTATTTAAACTCTATGCTGAATATGTGTTCAGTGTACGTTTTTTGCTCTGTACATACAGATGTATAGCAAAAGGGAAGCTAAAAGTTATATACACACAGGGACGCATTGCATAAATGAAAATGTATTTGCAATGAGTAATAACAGGTCTGTACATGTACATGTAGTGGTGGATTTTTTTCTCTCTCTCTCTCTTCTTAGTCATCTGTAACTTCCTCTTCTTCTTCCTCCTTGTTGAGGCCATTCTTCCTGCTGTCAGAGTCGCTTTCCTGAGCCACACAACAGAAGCAAGGTTAGAAGTACAGAACTAATGCAAAGAGTGCCTCTAGGGAACACTGATAGGGCTTGCAACGTACTGCTTTTCTTGTCTAATGATAAGCTTGTAACAAAAGCAACCAAACAAACTTATCTTATCCAACAAGTATTTGTTGAGCATGTTCAGGTAAATTCAACATGTATTTCATAACTGATCAGGATCCAGAGAGCAACTGTTTGCTCAGTTAAGCCCTACTGTACACAATGCCATTCATGGGGATGTATGCCCCTAAATGTCTTTAAATGTCTCTCGGGGACCAACCACACCAGCAAAATGTGCACCTCCCTCTCACAGATTGGACATTTCCATCATTGGAGATTCAGATAGCAGTTAAACAAGGAACCTCAGCCAAGTCACACATCATGGGAGTTACGAATGAAGAAAACAGGCACCTCATCTCCAGACTGCTCCTGTGGCTGCTGCTCCTCCTCCTCATCCTCATCCTCTTCCTCACTGCCTTGTGTTGACCTCTGGGACAGAATTTCCTCTCCCTGCAGAACACACACAACCATCCTGAGTGACAACACTGTTTGGGCTTGTTGCCATGGGCACAACCTTTGACATCCACCTCTTTTACCTTGAGGTCGCGGTTCTTAAGGTTGCCCAACCAGAAAGCCTCCTGGCAGTGGTTGAGCGTCAGCATGGCTTTCACCCGGTACACAAACTGCTCCAGGCTTTTCTTCAGTGCTGGGACATGGTTGGTGAGGCCTGTGTCCTGCCGGATCTGGCGGCGAGACACAGCATCCTCAGTTAGTCTCTCTCAATGACTTGAGTAATGGCTAACTAATGAACATTGCAAATGTTTTTAAGATGTCATGAAATGGAAGTGGAGGCTGTGCCAAGCCTTTTTGACAAACATCAGATCAACAGAGGCAATCGGTAGAAATTTGAATCCTGTGCTTCATGGGCCAGTAGGGTGTGGGTACCTTTGAGTGGCCACACATGTGGTGGAGCTGCCTGGTGCTGAGCTGGAAGGTCTTCAGTAAACTCTGCACATCCTCCTGAAGACAACAACATCTCTTAACACAGTTCTAACACTCACATCCTCCTGAAGACAACATCTCTTAACACAGTAGTCACACTCACATCCTCCTGAAGACAACAACATCTCTTAACACAGTTCTAACACTCACATCCTCCTGAAGACAACAACATCTCTTAACAAAGTAGTAACACTCACATCCTCCTGAAGACAACATCTCTTAACAAAGTAGTCACACTCATATCCTCCTGAAGACAACAACATCTCTTAACACAGTCCTAACACTCATATCCTCCTGAAGACAACAACATCTCTTAACACAGTAGTCAAACTCACATTGCTTAGGTTTGCTACACTGGTTCCATTGCACATTATTCATCATGTAATGGATTAACGGTCTACCTTGTGCTTTTTGAAGCTGAAATCAAGCAGCGGCATCCCCAGCTTCAGGAAGGACTCTAGGAAGAGGCGGCCAAACTACATTGGGTACAACAAAGAAGAAAAACAAGGCATTGCAAAAATGAATCTACATGGGCTGAAGCTGGTCAAATATTTAAATGGCAGTCAGAATGGTAAAAGATCTTCACATAAGTATCATTGTCGGTCTCTCTTACCTTCAGACACACAGTAAGCACAGGCCTGCTGTCAAACACCTGCAAACACAGAAGGCCAAAGTTAGACAATCTCTCTCTCACACACATACACACTCTCACACACACGCACACACAATTTCTGAAGGTGGTGTTTACTGATGGAGTGGAGTAGGAAGTATGGGGGGATGGAGGGAGCAGTATGTGTAAGCTGTTTTCTGACTAGTGATTTGATGTTTTTTTCTCAGGATGTACACAACAGTGCAAGCTGAGCTGGAAGCACTCACAGAGTGATATATGCAAGGCTTTTTCAGGATTACTTGTAATTATCTGGACTAGTCCTTTCAGTTGTTTTTTGCATCATGAACTAGTACCGTATATGAATTGGATTAAATTTCATGTGCCTTAACTGAAAACACTCTTAGGCCCTGTTTAGACGACAACAAAAACGATGCAACTGGTGATGTTTTTCTGCATTTGACCCGGTCATTTAGACGCAAACTGAGGTTTTATCCCCCCGCAAACGGAGTTTTTGAAAACTCTGGGCTGATCGTTTTTTTGGGAAAACTCCGTTTGTTCGTTTGCGTCTAAAGAGGTACAAACGGAGATTTATGTGACGAGGCGGAGATTTTTAGTCAGTTTAAAAGATAAAGAGGAAGTGATTTGTTGCTGTTGTTGATATTTTCGAGATTCTGATTGGCTAACATGGACTTGAGCTTCTCGTTACACTGCCACGTACAGGTTTGGCATGCTCTTGAAGGCATATGCCCAGGTTAGTGTAAAGGAAACCTTTTCTGAAAACTGACAGGTGTGCACAATGTTATTTTTGAAAACGGAGAGGGTGAAATGTCAGTTTATGAAAATAGCCGGCCACAAAAGAGCAGGATTGAAGATATCCGTCGGTCCCAACCAACTGTTTAGATGTACCTCATTATCAGTTTTCAAATGTTTGAGGTAGACTTGAGACAGTTCAATACCACTTTCACACATTTTTCTTAGAGTATTGTAGTGCTTTTTGAGGGTTTATTCAGGGTTCATTTAGTGTTGATAAGACTCAGGTTGGGTTCTGAAGAAAAATCTTCGGCTGCAGTGAGGTGAATGAAAGCTTAGTGGGTTTTGCCTTAGACAGAATATTGTACCTTCACCAAGTTGATCAGGATGTGGAAGTCTCTCACAGCAAGATTCCATGTCAGCAACTTCTCGCTTTGAACCTGGTAATAAGCAACACCAGTAAACAACAGTGCTGAACTCTAAACAACCCTGCACTTATTTTTAGCTCTTTGTCAATATTACACATAGCTGATCACATTTGTAGGTCGGTAGCAATGCACACAAATAGACACTGGACATCGTCCTTTTGAACCACCTCTTGCAAGCAGTGAAAGTGTGTGCACCACTGTAAAATACAGTAGAAATGTAACACACACACGCACACACACACACACACACACACACACACACCTCTGTGCTATCACGCTGCTTGCCAGGGGGGATCTTGCGTACTGCCTTCTCTAACTCTGCCATCATGGTCCTGTAGAACACCAGAAAGGTCTGCCTACAGAAAGACAAGCAGACGTTTTAGGAGTCATTCACTTACTCCTGTTCACAGATGCTCTGTGCATAGGAGGTATAAGCAGGGTTCCAACTTCAAGTCAAATGTCAAATTCCATGTTGAATTTCCCTGACTTACTAATGAATGGTACAATATGCCGACCAATAATTTCAGAACAGCCGCGTAGTGTTCAAGAATCTATTACTTTTTTTAGAGCGGGAAAGTAATAAATGAGCATTGAATAAACAAAGTTGGGCTCCTCAAGTAAGCAGTAAAGCTAATAACCAGATATACACCAATTTTGGGTGGAAATATTTTTTTTTTTTTTTAAGTACATTTTTTGGGGCCTTTTATGCCTTTAATGATAGGACAGTGGAGAATGACAGGAAGCGAATGGGAGAGAAAGCAGGGATGGGATCTGGAAAGGACCACGGGGCGGGAATCGAACCCGGGTTGCTGGTGTACGGTGCAGGTGCCCCAGCCAGTTGCGCCACAGCTGAGGCCGGAAATATTTGTATTAATGTAAACTTTAAAGTGCTACAACACAATTTCCTGATATTCAATGACTTTCCCCCAAAAATATGAAATTCCCTGACTTTCCATGTCTGGAATAGACTTTCCAAAATTCCATGATATTGCAGAAATTCCATGACCCATGGGAACCCTGTATAAGAAGCAGTGCATTCTTTACCTGTTGAGAGTCGGCCATGTTCTGGAGCTGGCGTCTTTGGCTGCACTGACGAGCTCAGGAATGCCCTCTCCTGCAATCTCCTCCACAGCCTTCAGCACGTCATCAACATGCGTCAGGTAAATGCTGCTCACCCAGCGCAGGACAGGTGGACAGTATCCAATACAATCATTAGACAATAATTAAACACTAAAGAAGGCACTATCTGGAATTTCAGCAGTATTTGTTACAGGATATCAAATGTGTAGTAGCTATCACAACATGTCACACACACACACACACACACACACACACACACCAGAGGAGCGAGTGCAGTGTGTCATTGTGCTTGTTCCCTCGGTCCTTCTCTCCGCCTGCGCTGACCCACTCCTGGCACAGGAACCCTCGGGCAAGGGATGCTGGGTAAAGGGAGAGTGACAGAAAAAGGGGCATGAGCCTACGTTAGCGTGTATGTGTTGCGTGTGTGTGTGTGGGGTGTGGTGCGTGGTGCGTGGAGCTGCGTACCCGTCTGCTCTCTGAAGGCCGACTGGCAGGCTCCTCCTGCACAGCGGGCCAGCACCGTCAGCAGCTGGGTCAAGCACAGCGCCGTGCTCAGGCTCGGGACACTGCCACGGAAGTTCAGCAGGTACTCACAGCTGTGTCTGCAGTGTGGAACACACACACACACACACAAGCCTACGTAAGTGCACACAAATAGCATCTAATACAAATGCTGGCCCTAGAGGATGACTCATTGTTTTTTTCCAGAGCAGAAGCTAACCACCTCCCCAAATATTTATAATTGCAGTGAGGAAGTCAGACTCTTCTGTGATGTGGCAGCTGACCTGACGAGCTGTTCCATGCTCAACTCTGCCTCCCCCTCCTTCAGCCTGGACGCCAGAACTCCCAGCATGCTCTTCAGCAAGGCCCGGTGCTCCTGCTGCCCAAAGCCTGACCTACACAACACACACACACACACACACCATCAGACCAGCAACACTATCAGACTCAAATACTATGGCCGAGGTAGCGGTTTTAAGAGTTTTCACAAGGTGAAACAATGGTTAACCAGGCAAAGGCTTGTGGGCTCCTTTGTAAAGGGTTAGAAATATTAGTGGTTAAAACACAGAGTGCATTTGAAGTGTTGGATACAGTGCAAGAGCTGACAGTTCATATGTTAGGAAACGTGAGTTAGGAAGGCTGAGTGTTGAGTGTCATTATTGGACAGCTTCTTCATGCCACTCACACAGACAGCACATGGCCCTTTGGCTACAGGAGTGAAGGGTGTGTGTATAAGCACACTAGATAGAGATAGATAGATACTATTGATCCCCAGGGGAAATTCAAGGTGGGGGTTGTGTCCCCAGGGGAAATTCACTAGCTGGGGGTTGTATCAGTGTGTATGTGTGTGTGTGTGTAAGCACACTAGCTGGGGGTTGTGTCAGTGTGTGTTTGTGTGTGTGTTTGTGTGTAAGCACACTAGCTGAGGGTTGTGTCAGTGTGTGTATGTGTGTGTGTGTGTACTGACCAGCTGAACATACACAGCAGCACCTGCAGCAGCAGCTGATAGGCCGAGGACATGAGCTGGTGCTCCCTCAGGTCCACCCCCAGAGCATCCACCACGCCCTGGTTCTCTGATAGCACAGTCTAGACACACACACACACACACACACACACACACAACACACACACAACACACACAACACACACACAACACACACATTCACTTGTTTGTTTTTCTCTTTTCTTGATTCAGACAAGGACAGACAAACACAGTCAGCATAAATAACTGTCTCCAAAAAACTTTTCCTGATAGAAAGATGGCGCTACAACTGTCTTCCCCCACATGATCACTTGCATTTAATCCCCAGTATCTCTCCTGTCTCTCTCTGACACACACAAGCACATGCACACCCACACACAAACACACAGACACAGACAGACACACGCACACAGACAGAAACACGCACAAACAAAAACACACACAGACACACACACACAGGAGGGATTAGTGGCTCTGCATGTGTGTATGTGAACAGCATGCACCTGGAAGTGGTTGTGGCAGTTCTCTAGATGTGTGGACAGTGTGGGCAGCAGCTGCAAGCAGTGGTTGGCCACTTCCCGCACGCTCCTCTGCTGCAGGTGGGAGAAGCCCACCGTCCGGTCAGCCTTGGCCTGCACACACAGGTAGACAAACATCACATCTCACTTCACACACAGCCACTGAGCAGCTTAGTTTGTCTACCCTTTCCATCATACCAACATCGGTCACCACTCAGGGCTCACTTTACACACACATCAGAAAAAACGCCCATCATGTGTTGCTCTACGATGTGTGCTCTATGGTGTGTTGATGAACAGGGGGAGACCGCACTCTCGCAGCTCATATGCCAAGTTTAATGCAAACAACGTTTCCAAAAGGTGTGTACCATCATGTGTTGCTCTATGGTGTGTGCTCTATGGTATATACCAGTGGTTCTTAAACTTTTTGTCTGGTGACCCCCCCAAAAAACATGGGCTAAGTCATGCGACCCCCTTCTCTCTAACCGGCAGAATTTGGTTTCGAAATGTTGCAAGATGGGCATTGGAAGCAGAGGCAGAAAATGTCTTCTTATAGACTATGTCAACACCAAAGGCATTATGTCAATGGCAGCCTTTGACTAAAAACCTTTAGAGAAAGTTCTTTAATCCAGACTGCAAATCATTTTGCGACCCCTCCAATATTTTTGGCCAGTTTACGAACCACTGCTCTATGTGTACCCTACGGTATATACCATCATGTGTTGCTCTATGGTGTGTATACAGCAGTGGTTCTTAACTGGTCTGGCTTTGGGACCCACAATTTCCCATGTTCATAAATGATAAAATGATAAATATATCATGTGTTGCTCTATGGTATATACCACCATGTGTTGCTCTATGGTGTGTGAGTACCTTGAGAAATGGAGCCTTCTTAGCGGGGGCCAGGCTAAAGTCCAGCTTGCGCCACAGATCCTCCAGCAGGAAGACCAGCTCTGCAGGTCCCAGCTGCACCTCCTCGCGCACCTGCACGAAGCCACAGGGAGCCGTCAGCTGAGCACCGGCACACTATCTGCTACATGCTCCGCACTAGTGCCCATCATTAACGTCAGGCAGCAAAGCCCCTTCACTATTCAGCACATTTACAATAGAGCATTGATTAGGACTTTTAGGATTAGGTCTTTGCAACTGTCTGAGATCTCTACAATGAAACTATTTTGACATTTAAATATTAAGGAGTTATGAAGTGACTGACTGGTCTATGTTTGATGGTTCTCTGGCTTTGGTCTGTTTTTTTGTTTGTTTATTTTTTTTTTTTAGGGGGGGGTTGTGGGAAGCCCTCTATGTTGTGGGAGGGATGACTGTGGCAGTGATGACCGTGTGGGAGGGATGACTGTGGCAGTGATGACTGTGTGGGAGGGATGACTGTGGCAGTGATGACTGTGTGGGAGGGATGACTGTGGCAGTGATGACTGTGTGGCAGTGATGACTGTGTGGGAGGGATGACTGTGGCAGTGATGACTGTGTGGGAGGGATGACTGTGGCAGTGATGACTGTGTGGCAGTGATGACTGTGTGGGAGGGATAATTGCGCTGTGATTGACAGTACCCTGCTGTGGAGCTCGGTGTCCAGCAGGGTGCGTGAGAGCAAGCCGCACTCCAGCACGCCCAGCACCTCTATGTCCAGCTCTCTGAAGAACGGGCGGTAGGCGGACAGACTGATGCCTGCTCTCTCCTTCTCCTTCTCTGCAGGCTCCTGTCACATTACAAGCTCAAGTTTTAGAGTTGTGACAGCTGTTTCAGCAGCTTTCATATTTCAACAGCTAAGCAGGTGTCTGCAAATGTTATTCTTTGTAATAAATGTCAACTTGATTATGAAAGAGTGTGTGTGTGTGTGTGTGTGTGTGTGTGTGTGTGTCTGTGATTATAAACACCTGCTGCGTTTCCTCTGCCTCGATGGCCTCCTCCAGCTGAGAGCTGTCAGCTGAGGAGTTCTTGCTGGCACGAGCCTTCCTCTTCTTCCCAGCAGAATCTACAGGGCAGCAACACACCACTTACACCAACGCCACTGGCTCCAGCACTCACAAACAGGACACAGCAACACACCACTTTCAACTGAGCTCTGACACAAATATTTCAGTTGAATTCAATTCAAAACTTTATTTCTCCACGAGGGGCAATTTGGATGTGGAGTAGTGTGGCACACAGATACAAATAATCTAAAATACACATAGTAAAAAGCTTTAGAAAATAAATATATGTAAAAACAGGTAGTTGCAAAGTGTCCTGAGCTTGTTAGAACAACTAGAATAGAAAATGATTTCTGTAGTGTTTGTTAGGTCATTAGTTACTCGCATAGAAGAATCTAAAGATATCTCATTTCAGACACCAGGAGGTTACCTTTTTTTGCCTTCTTAGCTGGCGCTGAGGAAGGAGCTGGAGCCGTGAGCTCTGTGCCGTCACAGTCAAAGTTGGCCAGTGGAGGCATGAAGCCAGGCGTCACTATAGCAGAGAGGAAAGACATGTGTCTATTGCAGAGGTGGATTTTGTCAGTATACCCCCGTAAGACCTAATCCGGTTGTTAAGCCTAATGTCACAAGTCATTCCCAGACCTCCCTAGCCTGAGTTTCTCCATGCTGCCTTGCGTGCGATTTTATTCACGCTGCTAGGCAGCCTGGATTCCATGGACTTCGTTTTCACCTCAATGAAGGAACCAATCACAGAACGGAGGGGGAACAGCAAGATGATGACGACACACCAAAGCGGTTATGAGCTACATACAGACGCATTTGATAGACATTCGCAGCGCCCAATAAACGGCTCTGGGCATTCGTAAACCACGTTTCAAATACGAGAAAATGAACGTGTAGTTCCCAGACCCCATCTCAATGACATGAGGTCTGACGTTACCCAGGCTAGGACCCACTCTTTCATCCAAATTAGCCTACTAGCGCAGCCAGCCTGTTCTCACAACCTGTGAACCCTTTCACCATCACCTCCTTTTATGTGAGGATAAAGAAATCACTTAACTCTCACAGAGTAATCAGTGTAGCTGTACAGCCAGATGATATAACCAAGGGTCAGAGGTGGAAAAAGTACGGAAAAAAAATGTACTCAAGAAAAAGTAAAAAGTAGTTCATTTAAAATGTACTTTAAGTAAAAGTTGGACTTAGACTTTCTAATGAGGAGATACAGCACTCAAAAAATCCTCCATAGTAATGCATGGGGTTAGTTTGTAACGCCAATATGGCAGTTGTCTACACATCATATGTCTACACATATCACAACCCTTCCGCGGCAAAACGTCGACATGTGAATACATTGAGCCAATCATGTGGTGTGTTGTAAAATACATTGAGCCAATCATGTGGTGTGCTGTGAAGACATCGTTCCAATCATCTGTTGTGATCTCGCTGCTGGAGCAAGATTGGTGTCGTGAAGCCTTACGCACACGCATTTCTGCTGAAATAGATGCACGATAAGTGCCCAAAAAGTGTTGCAATATGGCCGCCGAGTGGAGGTACTTGCCTGAAAAGGACGTTGAGAAATGGAGATCTATGTGAAAAATCACCGGAGTTCTCCTTTAAGTTTGAGCAGTAGTTGATTTTCAAAGTTAGTTGCACTCATCCTTGGGTCGCTTTGCAGTGAACAGTAATCCAGCACAACTGAAAAGCCCCCACAGGCAGCGGAGGCAGGCAGGCCAATATTGAGTTGCAGAGAGTTTTTTTTATATTTGGAAACGAGCAGAAGGTTCAGCAGATTAAAGGACATCGTACTGGGGGGGAAAGTGGGAAGTATAGGGCCCCAATGGAGGAGAGGGCCCGTGAAAAGTGGAATACAGGGGGCACAACATTTTTACCAGGCATTAGTAATAACTCAGGTAATCCACACATAAAAAATCCAAACAACTCCATAAGTAGAGTCATGTAATGAAGTGGAATAACACAGGGGAAAAGTATTGAACACGCTAAGAAAAAGCACTAAGGCAAGGAAAGGGAAGGAACGAGCTGGAATCTGTATAGAGAGTAGTTATCCTTTCTATCTGTGCAAATTAATATAAGCTTGGTTAGTAGCCTACATATTGATAGGCTATAAAAAGATTTTTCATTACCAAGGTGTCACACAAGAAACATTTCATGATGGATAAAAGCAAAAAGCTCTCCCAAGACCTTTGCAACCTTATTGTTGCAAAACATATCAATGAAACTTGTTACAGATGCATTTCAAAACATCAGAATCTTCCAGTAAGCAGCTTGGGAGCCATTATCTGCAAGTGGAAGAAACATCACTGCATCATCAACCAGCCATGCACAGGATCTCCTCGTAATATTTCTGACCAGGGAGTCAGAAGGATAGTCAATTCCAAGAGCCAAGGACCACTCGGAGAAAGCTCCAGAAAGACTTGAAGGCAGCCAATTCAATTAAATAGTTCTGGAAGTAACTAAAGATCAGGATTCACAAGAGGGACCTCTGGAATCTGTTTAGAACAATAGGCCAAAATCAGACCTGATACTGCGACCAATAAGTTTTGTCATACAGGAAATGTCTTGAAGCTGTCTTTACAAACAAAGGCTTTTCCACAAAGTATTGAAGAAATTTCAGTAGGCACGTTCAATACTTTTTTCCTGTGTCATTCGACTTTAATACACAAAACTCTTATGTTTGGATTTGTTATATGTGTGTTAATATAATGTGTGGTGAAAATTTCGAATAGACTCACTGGAAGTTTAGGCTAATTACTGAAAAAAAAAAAAAAGAAATAAAAAAAAGCGTTCAATACTTATTTCCATCATATATTTATTTTACCTGAATATTTTAACTTCCAAATTAAATGTCAAAATGAATGTCAGACAAAATTTAAAAAGTTTGACTGACTGGATTTTGTATACAAATCATAGTGAAAACTGTGTAAGGTCACTCTCACTCTCGCCTGCACGATTCATAAGGTAGTCTAGGCCTATCTTTTGTTTATTTAGTTGAGCATCGCTAGTAGTGGACCGCTAATTGTTTCGCTGTTGGTGCAATGTCTTTCTCCAAGAAAGCCAAGTCAGGTTACTAAAAACAAAGGCCAAAACAGGAAAAAGAGAGACATCAAAATGAGGGGAAACAACTGCTAATAAACTTCTTTCCAAAGAAAAGTGAGCACAAACGTCAAAACACGAAATCCCATGGTGTTTGCTTAAATATCTCCGCAATCATTAGTGCTAAAACAAACTGAGACAACCGATTGGAATAGCGGAAATTACACTTTCATAGGTTAGGCTAATCTGATGCATTTCGTGATCCAGTCTCCATCACTTTCAGAAAGACTGCATGGCGCCAGCTTGATTCATGTCCTGTTGTAGGCTACATGCTGATCATCATCACTAGTGGTTTAGGGCGCGATTTTTTTCTCTCCGTTTCCGTTTTCGTTAGTCTTAACTTTTTTTTTCACTCAAGTAACGGATGGGATTTTTGATGTAGCGAAGTACAATACTTCACTCAAAATGTAATCAAGTAAAATTTAAAATACCGATTTTATAAACTACTTAAAAAATACAAAATACACAGAAAAACTACTCAATACAGTAACGTGAGTAAATGTATTTCGTTACTTTCCACCTCAGTCAAGGGTAAAGACCGGGCCTCTTTAAAAATAGGATCTTAGGAGGTTTGAGGCAGAGGTGAGTACTAGAATGACCATTTTTTTTCTAAGTTACTCTGAACAGTCTTTCTTTTACTGTCTACGGACAAAAACAAGCCGCTGTGGGCCCAGCTTGACCTGGAAACAGAATTATCTGCACATTATTGCAACAACCGAATGGCACAAGGAGTGCAGCACAGAACGTGAGCGAGAAGGTGCGAGTCAGCTGAAGTGTAAGGCCTCTCACCTGCCAGGCTCTTCTCCAGCAGGCTCTGCAGATAGGTGATGTTCTGCAGCCGAGTCACCACCTTCATCTTCATCTCAGGGTCCTTCAGCTGGCAGAATGCGTTCACCACCTACAGATGTAAACACACACACACACACACACACACACACACACACACACACACACACACACAGCAAACAAGCAGGCCTGTCAAAAGAGCAACGCTGGGGACAAAAGGACTGGGTGTATGCCAATATCCAGGAAATCTAACAACAGGTTGGATCAACAGGTGCGGCCTCACTTCTCTGAACCAGTTGATGGTGTAGAAGAGCAGAGAGCACACAAAGTCTCGCTCGGTCTTGGAGAGGCTCTCCAGTTTGTCCACCACGTCCATGTCTGTCAGGATCAGAGGGCAGCCTGTTGATGGGAACAGGGAACAGGACAGGTCATTCCAAAGGATCCACACACACTAGCCCTGTGGCACCAAAATTATTTATGAATACACAGCACTTGCTTTAACCAACAAATCATTCTTTATTTTGTTTTTGTTTTGTATCTCCCATGGCCTACAACATGACAACATGGACCACAGACTAATGTGTGTGTTGTTCTCCTTACCCAGAAGGGCATCGATCTCTTCCAAGTCCCCTTGATGCTGCACCTCCTCACACAGCCTCAGCAGACGGAAGAAAGATGCCAAACACAAAGGAGACACCTGCCTGTTGATATTAACACACACACACACACACACACACACACACACACACACACACACACAGAGACACACACACAAACACAGACACACACAGACACAAACACACAGAAACTTTAAAGAGATCTGTTGCCCATTGCAGTGTTATATATCACTAATGTACTGCTACTCAACTCTGAATCTGATCATGTTTAAACCAAAGCGTGGAGAGGTGACCTCGACTGACCGTTTGCCGCCGTCATTCACTTGGCTCCTCTTGTCTGCCCTGTGGCTGAGGTCCTGAGCCACAAGGGGCAGCAGATTGACGGCGATGCCTCCCTGGCTCTCGTCCTCGTCCAGGTTGTACATGACCGAGGCCGGCAGGGGGAAGGCGCTGCAATATACAATCAGCCGCCAGGGGGCGGCAGACACCATAAGCCTCAGGCGTGAGAGCGGATACAGGAAGTAGACTTTGGCACAGCTTTTACTGACTGGGTGGAGCCCAGTGCACGGATGATGCAATAGGATTGAATGGGATGAACCTTGAACCCGGCTCTGAATCAGCTAAAGTACAACTCTCAGCAGCAAGTCACACTGTTCCACTAACCCTGAGATGTCTGGGCCGAGGTCCACCACAAAGTCTTCCTGGAAGTCCTCCAGCACGCTCTTCCCGATCCAGGCCTGTAACACGACGCAAGGCAGATCAGAGCACTGATAACGGGGTGTCTTACACAGCGTTCAAGGCGAGTGGCTAGAGTGACAAACACACACACCTGAATAAGAGGGTCTAGTTTGCCGGTCAGCACCAGCTTGGCCAGTTCATCATAGTAGAGAGCAGCTGCCTCAGGAGAGCCCTCGCTGCAAGAGCGCACCAGCTCCAGCAGGTTTATCACCTGACACACACACACACACACACACACACACACACACACAGAGAGAGAATTAAATATACATAATCAAGAACACAACTAGACACCAAACTAATACACACACCCAATGCAAGAACAATCACTTAACAGGAACTTAATCAGCTTGTCCGCTCATACACATTCACAAGGTAGTGCAGGAAAAAAAGCTTCCTGGGCCCAGTGCCAGTTTCAGGTTGGCTCACCTGTCTCTGTGTCTCTTTAGGCAGAGTGCCACCCTGGGTGTTCTCAGGGTTGTTCCTACAAAAAAAGACCAGGATCAGTGATTATGGGACACTGTGTCTGTGTGTGTGTGTGTGTGTGTGTGTGTGTGTGTGTGTGTGACAGTAAGTAAGAGAAGCAGTGCCAGAAACAGCTGAAAGTAGATCCCCCTAGAAGGGTCTATAATGCAACATCAGAACATTCATATCCATGGCACATGTGGTCACATGAGTCCAGCACTGAGATGGCGGCGTTACCTGCGGGCTCCCATGCTGCCCACTACCATGACGGCGCCAATGATGCCAATGCGCTTGTACTTCAGCACGGTGCTGGAGAGTTGCTTCCGGATCACTATGTGCATGTCATCCTGACAGAACACAACACAGAGTCAATCTCACTTACTTTTGCACACAAACCTGCAGGTCAAACGTGACTTTATTCTATGTACTGGACATTAACTCTACCCATAATTCAGCGACTACATTTCTATACCTCCATTAGATTTCCTCCCCAATTCAATTATCCTAATTTTGTTAAGATCAATTCAATTACAACTGATTTATAAAGCATGATTAACAATGGATATTGGTCTCAATGTTCTTTACAGTGCCCAAGGCATGAACCAAGTAAAAGATGGTGGTAGCAAGGACAAATGCATTCTTAACAGGAGAACCCTTGGTCAGAACCCATCTACTTGAGGTTGGTTTGATCTGATTGGCCAGACGGGCTCTGCAGGCCTTCAGCCTCACCTGGATGTGAGCGCCCTGCTGCTCCGCTCCGAACGCCACTCCGCTCAGCAGTTGGAAGAGACGGCGGATCTGCTGGGGACTCAGATTGTCCATGTAGTCCAGGATCCCCTGCACACACACACACACACACACACACAGAGACCCACAGACACACACACACACACACAGAGACACACAAACACACACACCTCAGCAAGGGGCAAGGTGTAGATACAGAAGGTGTGGTATGCAAAGCATCAACGCTTGCTCTATGGACACAATGCGAAGGGAGATAAGGCATGCTGAGTGTTGAGAAAGCTACAGGCCCTTGGTAAATACACTTTATTTCCCTACATTCTTCCTAGAAACACTGGCAGTGTTCTTCCTACTAACTGGCATGGAACACCTTGACTGTCTTCCTAACAAAGGCTACCTCACAAGGAAGGTGATGTTTAAATAGAATGCAATTAAATGATAACCGGCTCACTTTATGAGCTTACTTTTTACTAAAACATATGCTATGGTTCAATCAAAATACTCATTCTAAAAATCTTGGCTACAAAGGAAGGGTAATGTACAGATGTATGCAAATTGAAAACTTGTAATGTTTATTTTGACAATCCATAATAGGAGGACATGTTTGCACAATGTCCTCCTGTACTGTGATGGGCAGAGAGAGGAGAGCCCTCACCTTAATGAAGACGGCGTAGAGCGCCATCTCCTTGGGCCTCTGAGCCACCAGCTCACACAGGAGCTCCAGCGCCACGTCCACCTCCGCAGCCAGACCACTACACACGTGGGTCACTAGCGAGGCCACAACCTCCTGCAAGGACACAACACAACACGGCACCTTTAACCAAACACACCCACACCGCCTCTATTAACTAGCATGGGGCTTCGGGTAGAGCACAGAGAAATTCCTGGTGGGATCATGAAAACAAAAACATTCCTTAACTGAACAGGGAGACCGTGCACTACTGTGTATGCAGACAAATGTACAAAGCCACAGCACGTGAAGGTCTCCTGATGAATATTTCATACTAAGCTCATCAGGTTTTTTTTAGAAAAAGGCCGTTTACCAAGAAAAGGCAGAACAAAGCAAATCCAGCCAAACCAGTTTGCACTGGCATACTCCCACAGACTGTAGCACCCATGTCCAGGTGGTAGAGCTTACCTGCTGGCAGTAGGAGTCGAAGGTGGTGAACGCCTGCTTGTACAGATGGCCACCAAACGGCACCACACAGGAATCGGTGGAGCGCACCAGACTCTGGGCCAGAGCCAAGATAGAGGGGAAGTATCCCCGCATGACCTAAGGAGCAACAGCACAGCATGCAGTTTGCACTACACTACTAAGGAAAGATGCAATAAGGCTATTTGGGTTTCTTCATTTTGATGAACCACATAAGTATTCACAGTTGACAATATACAGGGTTCACAACTAAATATATAGTTTAGTCTTTAGTTGGTATATATCCTAACTATATACCAACTAAAGATTTCAGAGTAGTCATGTAGCATTCAAGAATCTTTTACTTTTTTAGAGTGGGAGATGAATAAATTGGCTTTGAATCAACAAATCTGGACTAACCACAACTACTTAAGCAAGCAGTAAAGATAATAACCAAATATACACCAATTCTGACTGGAAATATATTTGTATAATGTATTTTGGCAAGTAAATTTGTGCTGCTACAACAAAATTCCCTGATATTCTATGACTTTGCCCCCAAAATGATAACATCACTGTCTGAATATATTAAATCTGGTAAATATTAACTTGATTATGGCACAACATACTCCAGATTTGCTTAACCAAAGTCCAGTTTTTTACAAAGTAAATATCTGTATTAGAATCTGCATTCTGATTACATTTTGAGGCTGATGATTTTAAAAGTCAAGGATTAAACTACAAACACCTTACAACTACTAGTCAACCTCAATGTATTTTCTGGGGGAAAGTTCACAGGTGTACAGCACAGATTATCAGTTTCTCCCTCTCCCCGTCAAACTCAAGGCTGGCTGACCTGCCCGTGACCTCTGAAGGTCTTCTGGAGTAGTGCTTCCTGGATCAGGGCTCCTCGAACTTTGACCTTTAGTACTCGCTCGGCCCCACGGCGACTGTGGTTGGCATTGGTGGAGTGTAAGATAAACAGCACCAAGAGATCAATGACCTGTCAGGGAGCGGGAGACAGAGAGGAAGAGAGGAAGTAGACACTATAAGCCCCACAGTGTGCAGCTGTAAACTGAGCAGAACATGTCTTTGGCCACAGATTGTGTCTGTGTACCTTGTGATCTTCAATCTCCTCCACATTTTCCACTGCCTGTAGAACCAAAGAGAGACAGTCAACACACCATCCAGTCAACACACCATCCATGCAACATCAAGAAATAAGAAAGAAAAAAAAAACGTTTCCTTGAGCATATCTAATCCTCACTTTGAGCCAAGCCTCAGATATCATTTTCTGGAATCTCACGGCTGACTTGATGGCATCCAGCACGAGGGACACACTATCCTGGCTGCTGCTGACTGCTGGGAGGTTGGAGGCACTAAAGTAACAACAAGGAAAGAAGGGATGACATAAGACGACACAATAACTAATGATGGCCAAGCTGAAAATCTACTGAACATTTAAGAAAAGCATAGTCTTCACAGCATTTTGAAATGCCTTAGCCCTTGGAAAGTACCATCAAATGAATCAGATCAAGGTCCTACGTATATGGGGATATGCTTTTATGGTCAAGGCCCAGTTCATCTTAACTCTAGATGTCTCACTGGGTTGCAAATGTTTATCACTAGTGTGGTCCACTATCACAAACACTTGACGCTGTGAAGAGTCCTTTAAAAGGATCCTGAGCCAGACACAGCTGCTGCTGGCGCCACTCCTCACCTTGCTGCACCCTTGATCCTGGGCCGGCTTTGGGAGGACTGCAGCACTGGGGGCAGCAGACATAGCTCTAGTTCCAACTTCTTACGTAGTTCTGTCACAACCTGCCAGTGCCACAAACACACACACACACACACAGATGTAAACAAATCAAGAGTACTGTAATGCCTTTGAAGTCTGTGGAAATCTCCTTTGAATAGCACAGATGAGGCGAATCTCTTTTATTAATATCTAATATCCATGGAATTACACATGTATAGAGAGAGTTCCTGGATGCAGAAGCAACTTCCAACAGAGTCTCTGTCAAATTTGAAAGTCTAAATGTTCCTAACCAAATTGACATCACTTAAGAAGACCTCTGAAACTGTTGAGCTTTTTCTATCAAGTGCATAATAACTCAGTCTATGCTCTGCTACCTGCAGAGAGGACTACAAACTCAAAGTGGAGAGGCTGCAGATGACAGGGACGTAGTGAAATCAAAGTCCTTTTAGGCAAGTCCCTCCACTTGGCGGCCATATTGCAACGCTTTTTGGGGCACTTATCGGGCATCATTTCGGCAGAAATGCGCATGCGCAAGGCACACAACACATGATTGTCACAATGTATTCACAACACACCACATGATTGGCACAATGTATTCACGTCAACGGATTTGCCACGGATGGGGCGGGATATGTGTAGACAACTGCCTTGGCGTTACAAACTAACGCCATGCATTTCTATGGAGGATTTTTTGAGTGCTGTCTCTCGTCATTAGAAAGTCTCTGGTGAAAAGCTGTATTGTGTGGTGCACGGTGCAGTGTGAGCCATGTTGTCTACGTCCCATCCAGACATCAGAGAGAGCGACACCAACCTCAATGGCATCAGGGGCAGAGATGGAGTGTAGGATGAACTTCACCACCACCGGAAGGTCCTCCAGCTGCACAGCAGAGAGAGTTGTCATCACAGCCCCTCGTACCTTATTACACAAATACACACACACACAAACACAAACACAAACACACAAACACACAAACACACACACACACACACAAACACACAAACACACACACAAAACAGGTGCTTTAGAAGGTTGAGGACACTTGAGGGCACAGACGGAGACAGTTGGGATGAGTGTGTGTGTGTGTGTGAGGGAGCTACCTCAGCCAGGAGGGTAGGGCTTAAGTTCAGACTGGACAGGGCATCTAGGATAGGGACTGTCAGCTGAGTGTTCTCCTTCAGCAGAGAGCTGTAGAAAGAAAGAGGTGATATTTGACCACTGATCCATCCAAGTCATGAACCTGATGGGATGAAACTCAAGACTCAGAAATACATGGACCTGAAGCCAGATTTCATGTGATGTGATTTATAAGAACCAAGTATTTCCTTCAAAGGATTAAGTTTTGGTGAAAGGAATGAGAAAGAAATGCATTAGTTATAATAATGTACCATACTGTGTGTACTACATGAGCGTTTGGTAATGGTAGAACAGAATCTTAACACTCACTTGAGCTCCCTGGCAATGTCACCATGCTGAGAGTCCTCCAGAACTTCTGGAATACTAGTGATGACATCTCGCTGCACTTCCAGGGAGGCCACAGAGACAAGCTGCATGAGCTTACTTGCCAAATCCTAAAATTATACCCATATGATTTAATTACATACATGAAGTTGTTTATGTCACGGTTAATTGAAAGGTGCCTTTGACAATTGTGGGTTTGACCTACAGTGCTATCCATGACTCTGTCTAGCCATTTGAGCTGATTCATGATGATGCGGGGCACATTCAGCCCATCTTCACCAACACTGAAAATAACAGTGATGATGACAATGTTTGAAAGCTTTCTCAACAATGGTTTTAACAATTCAAAAGTATCAGTTCACAAACGGGGTACATATACTTACCCATCAAACATAAACTCAGGCAACTTCTCAAACAATATATTTATGACTGGGGTCTAAGAAGACAAAGCAAAATATACTTTTATGAGACAAAAGCCATTATGGATCAATTCAAAAACGCAAAGGATACAAATTTACCTGTAGCATCTCAATGCCAAGCAGTAGCCGCATTAGACTCTCCTGATACGATACTGAACTAGAAGGTAGGAAAGGAGACAGAGCACAAATTTGTTTTGATTTATCACCTTACCTTACCTTACATCACAAGTCATTATGAGATAGTAATACTATAAATCTCACAAAAAAGAAATAACTATCAGAGGTCAGGTGTGATGTGCTTCATCTTCTCTCATGTGGACAGATGGCTAAATTCTTACTTGGAATCCTCGTCATTAAGACGTGGAACACAGGGGAGGAGGCCATTCCTAAAATGTTGCGGATCTTCAATGTGTGATTCCAGACCAGTGATAAACTCTTGAATAATCTGTGGGATAGAGGCTGGGACTTCATACAAAACCAGGCAGTAACTGATACAGCGAATAAGCAGAGGTGTGACTGTGACACAATAGCCTACATCCTACTTACTCCAGGGTATCTGGGGTGCTTTTTCAGGCTTTGCTGTAATCGCTTTTGGAACACTACTTGGTCGACAGCTAAAAAGTAAAAAAAAAAAAAGTTTACAATTCATATGCATTTAAACGGTTACCTGTTACACACGTATTCGTGTAACGTACCTATTTCATTAGATGCTCTATCTTGTTTGAGGGTGACACCGGCCTCCCGTAAGAGCTGCACAAATACAGATTCATCAGGAACCACCTGTACAGACTTGGAGTGTCTTTGCCCACCAGTTCGACCCTTCTTCGGCTCTGAAAAAAATGTCAAATTGTTTCAGTGGTTTTAACATTTTGCTTGATACCCACATTTGACCATCATATATGGTTAACCCTAAGAGACTAACACATGAAAATCCATTGCTGTCAAGTTCATTTTTAGGTAAGTTCACGTATCATCTCAAGTTAACTTACTTGACCCGTCGAGAGCCGCCGAGCTGTCAGTCTGGTCCACAGAGGGACGCTTCTTCTTCCGCATCATATTGTAACGTTAGCAGCTCGTTATACTAAAATTACCAAGAAGAGGATTTTCATTTGAGTTTGGCTGTTAATATCGGGACGTTTGACTTACAAAAACAATACAACAGCTTACCTAACGTTAACAGTAAACTTTACGCTAGCCCATGCTACTGCTAGTTCCTCACAAAAGTTATTAACACGGATTTCATTTAGGCAACTGACACCATAATCTCGCACTTGTCTACAATGACATTCGATTTGTATGGCTAATTTATCTAGTTATTCCATAACCTGAACGTCACATACCCTTTTGCTCCTCCAAAAACGTTACAATGTAAGCTGTAGGCCTAGTTGTAGCACCATAAACCGTAATGGTAGGCTGGCTGAAAACACTGAAGGGTAGTTCCCGCGCCAATGTTTTGTAATAAGGGGCCGTCGAAAAGTGTTGTACTACGAACTGAGTGAAACTTGATAAGGTGTTCATCGCTCTGTTCATCACAGGCTCGTTATCCTTCGTGTGCTTTCAGTTCAATTCGTATTTTCGGCATTTTATAAGACACAACCTTGTTGGACCATTTTCAATTCATATCCAGTGACATAACAACACAACCAACCAACCACCTCTTATCCAAACAGTTCATCTCTTAATGGTAACTCACTGGCATACATAGAGACTATGTAAAAAGAGGTGTTGGTAGCCTTGTGTAGCGACGGAAAATACTTGTGCCCAGTGCCCACGCAAATCAGAATGATTTCATTGGTTTTCCTTCAAAATGCACTGAATCAACATGAGTAGACTACTTGTAAGGTGTGCCTTACTCGACACGCCCCTCAAAGCCTAAACTGCCCGTGACACTTCCTTCTTCAGTAGGCTGCGCATGATAAAAGTGCGTGTACCTGCGACTGAAGTTTATACTCGCCGTCCAGTTCAGCAGACATGGCCGCAATTAAAACTCTCTACGATGTTTCTGCAAGGTTACTTACAGGAGAGATATTGAATTTCTCATCACTTAAGGGTAAAGTTATCCTTATCGAGAATGTGGCATCTCTATGAGGCACGACCACCAGGGATTACACCCAGATGAACGAACTCCACGAGAAGTATTCCTCAAAGGGGCTTGTGGTTCTGGGAGTGCCCTGCAACCAGTTCGGACATCAGGTGGGATCCATTGTTAACAATATTTGGTAATTTTTCTCTAGGCCTCGTTGTATGTCTGCATCGGTATTTAATATAAGTATTGTTATGTTAGCCTAATTGTGAAATATGTTGGGAAGGCCTAGGCTATAGCCTGTTTTTTGTTTCAGACCAACGAAAGATTATGTAATCAGAGGAAATAAGCCTATTTTAAACACTGTCCCTCTGTTCTTCATTTCGCAGGAGAATTGCAACAATGAGGAAATTCTGCAATCTTTGAAATATGTTCGACCAGGAAACGGCTTCGAGCCCAAATTTAAACTCCTTGAGAAGGTCGACGTAAATGGAAAAGATGCCCATCCTTTGTTTGTGTTTCTGAAAGACAAGATTCCTTTCCCCAGCGATGAGCCGATGTGTTTCATGACGGAGCCCAAATATATCATATGGAGTCCCGTTTGTAGGAATGACATCGCTTGGAATTTTGAGAAGTTTCTCATTGGTCCGGATGGAGTGCCCTTTAAGCGGTATGGGCGCAGATTCCTCACCAGCAACATCGAGGCAGATATCAAGAAGCTTCTTAACATTGCTAACTAAAACGTCCAAGCATAGTTTCAACAGAGGCAATATGTTACATCGGCTAACCTTTCTTTGATTTATTTCCATCACAGTCTGATAGTCTAGTCTTCCGTGATTATCTTGCCTCTGTGAGACATGCTGTTGCCAGTGGGCCATTTGTGCTCATATACAATGTGCCTGTGTGAAGATGTTCAATTAATGAAGGTATTCTTTTAAACATATTTGTGGGGGATACCAGATGCCATTTTAACGTCTTGACTTGACAGTTGCAATGTCTATGGAAAGCACAATATGCTCTGCTGACTGAATAAATATATTTTTTACATGAAACATTTTATCCATCTAGTTATTTCACTTTGGTGAAATGTAGGCTAGGTATTCATGTCCTGCATCGGCTTATTACAAACTGGACTATGAAACCCATGATAATGTGGCGACTAAATCATTTTATTTGTAGGTGTTCATTAATAGTCTATTTCTTGAAGTCACCAGGCTCAATCTCAGGCTTAATCTCAACTACACGACCTAAATACTAGGCAGATTTAAACTCACAAAGGCTTGACCTTCAAAAAAAAATGTCATTTGTGGTACCTAGACAGATTAATTCCAACGGTTCCTGGCAGTCTTAAGTTTTAGGCCTAATTATCATATAATCAATAATTACACATTATACGCTGGTTAATTACTGTGATGCAGGGGAAAGTATCTTTATGTACAGTAAGCTACAACAAACCAATTGCCCGAGACTGGTTCCTCTGCATGCGGTACAGAAAGACTGATGTACAATGACTTGCATGGAAAGCTACTCCTGAAAGATGGAGAATTGTTTCTGACTAAATGTACAAAACAAAAGGCCATCCAGATCAGGCTTCCATCCTTTATTGAACTTTCAAATCATTTTCATCAAAATCTGATATTGCAGATATTGGCAATAAGATAAATATCAGAACACAAAGTAGTTATGTACCTATTTTGGAAATAGAGTATAATTATGTACATCTATGTAATTGGACAAGAAAACACATATGTAAAGTGTTGATATTGTAGAGGTAATAGAGAAAAGAATCTGTTTTAAACAAATGGCTTTTGCCTTGGCTATTGGGTCTACCACTGTTTAAGTTGCTATGGGCATGTATTTATAAGATGTAAAGCTTTTTCTCTTCAACAGAAATATTGATATAGTTATGTCATGTCTGGGCAGGGCTTTCACAGTGGAACTGACCAGAAACTTTTGCATTTTCATTGTAAATCGAAAAAAAGTAAAAGAAAGCACAATGCAAGTGAAAAGGCAGGAACTGATCTCCAAAAACTCAATAATGATGGCATTGGCTACTGTGAGTTCTGAATCACATATTTTCAGCTTAATTACTGATCACTGTGACAGTCAGAAATGTACATTTCACCAATTCAATAAATGTGCTCCTCCAAAGTCTGAGTTGCCCCTAAATCAAAAAGAGAAATAGGCTTTTTCTTGATTTACAGATTTTTCATGACTACATTTGTAATACTAATAAATAACAGCGGTGAAAATTATTGAGAATTTTCTCCAGACAATCTCTGACTTAAGAAGCAGGTCTAGGAAGTGCAACTAAAATATATCGCACTATGTGCACTTTGAGGGAAAATACACAAGCACTCCCTATTTAGGGGGAGTCTGCTGTAAAACCTCTACTTGGTCTAAAAAAAAAAAAAAAGTCTTTTTCAAGTCTCATTAATTTAGCACCACTTAAATCACCTCATTGACTTTCAATTAAATAAAATGTATTTCCATTAGGATGCAATCTAAATGTTGTATTAACATAATTTTATTTCACCACTGAGTGTCAAGTCACATTTTGAAAGAGATAGGTGATTTTCTGTTTTCTTTCGAAGGTCAAGAAAAGTAAAAGTAAACTGAACTGAAAAACCAAAATTCACTCATTCATAAATTCCACGTAAGACAAAAAGCAGACTTATTCCCATCTTAAAATAAAAGCTAAGAGCACTCACACATGCCCCGCCCTCTTTAACAGGCTTATGGGGCTTCAAAGGCCGCTGGTGCATTACGTTTCGGAGACAGAGCAGCACGTTTCTGTTGTTCAGCGGTACACTAAACCTCATTGCAAGGTAGCATGACAGGGCAGCATCAACCCAAACAGCATGCTTTGACTGACCTAAGACAGGGTCAGGGCTAGGCAGATTAAAAAGCATGTTTTTAAGCATGGCAGAAATGTGAAGATGAAAACGTCAAGCCGTGGAGAGAGAGAAAAATGAAACTTATCAGCAATCCAATTTCTCTGGAGTAAGGTGGCCCTGATCAGTGGACATGGGGTGGGCTGACCAGTACACTCTAGGTGCACAATCCCAAAAAGAGTCCAGTCTTCCAGAGGAAGCACTATGTATTAAGAGTGCAGTCTGGTGGGGTTCAACGGGATTTAGCCAGTGCACATTTCATTTGGAAATATTGATCACTTTTGCATAAATGTCATCTCTGGTTATACACGGAGACTCACAAGCCACTCCTTCCAGATCTCCTCACTTTACCTCTTCCACATGTACAACTTGCAATGCTTTGGTTGAGACAACATTTGCATTTGGCTTCTTTATTATTATTTTTTTCTTTTTTCCCTATTGGGTGACAGAATGTATCTATTCATTTTAGGCAACTTCTAAAACATTCCTTTTGTCCAGACAAAGTTTGCATTGCCATTTCATTCACCCATTTTTCATTTTCTCCTTATTCTTTTGCAATTTGTTAAACTATGCTCTCCTGAGAGCAGGCAGCAAGCTCTAGAGAGAAAAGTCTTTGAGGCCACATATCAAATTATTATTATTTTTTTTCTTTTGGCTGTCGCAGGCTCTTGGTGGTGATGCAAGTGAGAGACGGTTAAAAATAAGAGCAAGATGACAGGGGCCTATATATTTAAGTCTTAAAAAGAAAACGTCTGAAGTGGCCTCTGGGGGTGCGTTGATCGGTCACATCTTGATTTTCATTTGTTTTGCTGTAATGTTTATCAGGCTTTTGCTTCAGCGCTTGTCCCGAAACCTCAGCGATGTTCAGTTGGTGTCCATGGTGTCATCAGGGGTTTCAGGCGCTCCCCCCAGGGAAGCAGATGCCGTTGACTTGGAGGGGCTGTCATTGTCTCTGCGTTGGTAGAATAGCACATAGGCTGCCTTTGTCTGTGGAGAGACAGACAGACAGATAGAATTACATTAGTTAGACACAGATATATACACACACACACACACACACACACACACACAAGGAACCAAGTGATGGCCACGACCAGGAAGTCTTGACATATTTTCAAAATGATTCATTCATCAAACGTCAATAGGCATGCATACTTCCTGTCAATCTGGCAAACTAGAACAGGGACTTTTTCAAAATTACAACATATTGAACAGAGTTAAATTTAACTGCACTGACCACAATCTGATCTTCGGAGGCGGATGATACACTGCTGTCATCGAAGTAATACCACTTTCCATCAACTTTGTTTTTCCCATAGGCCGTGTCTAGATGAGGAAGCAAGTCATCACACATCAATAGGAATGCTGTTTGTTATATGGCCACCTTTCTAACACCCATATTTATATACACAACACAAGGTGCTCTATGAGCACAGCAAGAACTCAAACCAAAGCACTGTGTGGAGCAAAGGAAGAGAAAGTATCCATTAGGTTGGATGACAGACACTTAAACAAGGAAATGATTAATCCATTTGTTCATTGCTTCTTACACATTAACAAAGCTGTTTAAAACATTTCAAATACAAGCTCAGGCAGCAGCTTAAGTACCATGACTACAACCTGGATGAATACCACTTCCTAAAGGGCTTCTTAAATGTTTGAGAAAGACAAACAGAACACACACTTCAGGGAAGTGATACCAGGTACAAAACAAAAGCATCAAAGCAATATTTTTGGAAAGCAGATAAGTGTCTGAACATCTCATTTTACCTGAAACCATGTCAAACAAACCATAGTAGCACAGCACAGCATTAAGCTGTACAGTTGATCTGCCTGAGCAAGTGGACACAAGTGGACAACGAGCAAGTGGAGTTACTTACAGTGGCCTCCCCCCATGCCTCCGTAGTGGTTAGAGACAGCGATCAGATCATAAACATAGGGCTCAGCCTTTGGATCGCACACAAACTCTGACATGTTCAAGTCCCTGAGAAGACAAACATAACATTAGATCAAATCCCTAAGAAGAAAAACATAACATTAGATCAAATCCCCTGGAAAACAAACATAACATTAGGTTCCTCAAACCAAGTGGGACTACATAGGAATACATACGCATCAATGACCATTTCAAATGATCACAGTTACCAAAAATAGGGCTTTAACGACCCATCAAATATTCAGTTATATTACATACACTACCGGTCAAAAGTTTGGGGTCATTTAGAAATTTCCATTCCACTCCATTATAGACAGAATACCAGCTGAGATCAGTTTAATTGTTTTTTAATCAAGCCAGCAGTTTTCAGATTACATTATGTGCTTACATAATTCAAAAGGGTTCTCCAATGTTTTCTCAGTTATGATATCAGATTAATAAACAGAATGTACCTTTGGAACATTGGATGAATGGTTGCTGATAATGGGTAATGTAGATATTGCATTAAAGATCAGCCATTTCTTTCTACAACTGTCGTGAACCCTTTCGAAATTATGTAAACACATAATGTAATCTGAAAACTGCTGCCCTGATTTAAAAAAACAATGCAACTGATCTCAGCTGGTATTATGTCTATAATGGAGTGGAATGAAAATGAAGAATCTATCAATCTAGAATCAAATCTCAGTGACCCCAAACTTTTGACCGGTAGTGTATTAGGTTACATTAAGGTTATGAGACCAAGGATAAATCTTTTGAGTTTGAGTCTACTGCACATAGGGACAATAACTGTTCTGTTTAAGGTGGAAAAACTGTAAGTCAGAGTCAGATTAAAAGGGCCTAAGGTCCCTGACAGGGCATTTCCTCTCTGGCTTCGGGATAAGTAGTGTGACTTAAGAGGAAACGATCCAAGCACCGTCTGTCTCACACAGACACAGACATATACTGTATAATAAATGCAATCTGCCTGCTGTACTATATTCTCAATTGTTGTGGACAGTTTCCATCAACAAAACTAATGCTCCCTTCATCAATGCAGTGTTCTTATTGCTTAAAGAAGTTAAAACTTGAATGGCACGGGGGGAGAGATTTTTATACAACTTGTCTGTTGGCTCAAATACACTCCCACACTCCACAATGCTTTCTATGGACTTGCTGCCCTCTAGTGAAAACATCTAGACATTTTCAAAACAATGCTATCTCTATTTGAAAAATGCATTTGCATATTCAAACATTCAGTTAGGTCTAGAACTGATAATAAAATTTCATTTTCGTTTTGGTTTTCAAGGCTTTGCAAACCTTTATTAATGTCCTATGCAGAGTTCACTGAATTGGAACCAGGATTCCAGGTCCAGAGACACCACAGCAATTTTACTTTCTATACCCTCCTTTTCTTATATTTAGTTTGAAGGAAATGGAATTGTGTGGTAGTCTCTGTTACAACATTCAATTTCCAATAAAAAATGAAATAAAAAAAAAACCCTTCCTTCTGATGCACCGCTTCTGCATCTTTGAATTAACTAATTGAAAGACAGATGATTAAAATCCCCCATCTCTGGCTGCCCAAAGTACTACCTCTCAAGTTAAACACGTCCCACACACAAACATTGAGAGAACATAGAGAGAAAGAACTTCTCTCTGAAAATATTTGGGTGTGGTGAAATAACTGGTTCCTGTGGTACGACTTCTCTGTTTCCCAAAAGTAACCAGGCAGCACTGATTACTTCACTTGAGAAATAAGGAAACTGAAACCAACTTTTTTGAAACCAATGCAACCACCACTGCTGGTTCTGCTTTTTTGTAAAAAAGAGATTTGTGTAAACTCCAATCATGTGCAAATCCTCGATTTATGGGGAGTACACTGTGTTCCAAAGTATTACGCAAATTTGATTTAAGTGTCAAACATTTATTTTTTTTAAATCAATCTCAGACACCTGTGATAATTACGTAGTTTGCCAGGTGAGCCCAATCAAACGAAAACTACTACTAGAAGGATGTTCCACATTAATAAGCATGCCATAGGTTTCAAGCAATATGGGAAAGAAAAAGGATCTCTCTGCTGCTGAAAAGCGTGAAATTGTGCACTACCTTGGACAAGGTATGAAAACATTGGATATTTCCCGAAAACGTATGCATGATCATCATACTGTGAAGAAATTTGTCGCTTATTCAGAGCACAGGCGGGTTTGTGCAGACAAAGGCATAATAAGGAAGGTTTCTGCCAGACAAATTCATAGGATTAAGAAAGCAGCTGCTAAAATGTCATTGCAAAGCAGCAAACAGGTATTTGAAGCCGCTGGTGCCTCTGGAGTCCTGCTAAACCTCAAGGTGTAAGATCCTCAAGAAGTTTGCAAGTGTGCATAAACCTACTATTCGGCCACCCCTAAACAATGCTCACAAGCAGAAATGGCTGCAGTGGGCTCAGGAATACATGAAGACTAATTTTCAAACAGTTTTGTTTTACGGATCAGTGCCGTGCAACCTTAGATGGTCCAGATGGATGGAGTAATGGATGATTGGTGAATGGCCACCATGTCCCAACAAGGCTGAGACGTCAGCAAGGAGGTGGCGGAGTCATGTTTTGGGCCGGTATCATATGGGGAGAGAGCTGGTAGGCCCCTTTAGGGTCCCTGACAGTGTGAAAATGACCTCGGCAAAGTATGTAGAGTTTCTGACTGACCAATTTCTTCTGTGGTACAAAAAAACAACTGTGCCTTCCGTAGCAAAATCATCTTTATGCACGACAAATGCACCATCTCGTGCTGCAAAGAATACCTCTGGGTCATTGGCTGCTATGGGCATAATAGGAGAGAAACTCATGGTATGGCCCCCATCTTCCCCTGACCTCAACCCTATTGAGAACCTTTGGAGCATCATCAAGCAAAAGATCCAAGCAGCAGCTCTGAGAGGCTATTCTGACATCCTGCAAAGACATTAAAGCAGAAACGGCTCCCACACACAGTTGCGTGCGTTGCAGTGCTTTTGAGTTTTCTTATTTTTGAATAAAATACTGTTATAATTGTTTGTTCAATAACATTCGAATTATACTCTGTCATTTGCATCAACTATTTAGGAAAATCTGAGAAATTGTAATTTGCATAATAATTTGGAATGCAGTGTATTCAGGGCTCGAAATTAGCTCCCGCCAATGAAGAGTATATTTTTGTATTGGCGGCTGGATTATGGCAGGTACTGCGCCACTTTGGCGTGTGTACAACGGTTGCTTATCAACTGCTAGAAAAGGGTACTTCAGTCTGTCACATTAAATTGGCTTGCCATATCAACTTCGCTTTGCATCAGTGTTGTGTTGTCCAATGTTGACATGGTCAGATTTATTTTCCGATAGGCTATGCAGCTATTGCCAAAACAACAAATGAAACTTCACGAGTCTTACAGTTACTTGGTTACCCTTTCATGCATCTGCTAAGAAAACAACTAGATCGCCACACAAATAGAACTTGAAAGTATCAGATGTTGCATAGAAATGTAGCCTATTACTTGATTACTTGCCTACTTTCACTTTCAATGATGGCTAACAAACTACTCCTAGAACTATATGAAAGACGTGATTCATAGCTCAAAACCCGTTGCCACGGTCAAATTTTTGCAGTTATCATTATAGCAAAGATCCTTGATTACTGACCAAGATAGAGCCACGTTTGCTCCGCTTCAACACTGTCTGATTATAGGCTACAAAATTATTGGACCTACGAACATTGGGAAGGCCCGTTCATTTGAATGGAACTTGCAGCGGAACTTGAGAACTTCTGCAGTGTTCTGAAAAGGTGTATAATAGGCCAGTAAAGCATTGTTTAGTTTTGGCCAGTAAAACATATGTCTGGCCGGTAATTTTTTTAATCTACCAGCCACTTTGGCTAGTAGACCAAAAAGTTAATTTCGACCCCTGGGAGTATTCAAAGAGAGCAAACTAAAACGTCTGAATTGGGAAGTAAAATGTCTAGTAAAAATGACTATGAATGATGGCAGTTTTAATTAGAACACCAAACTAGTAACCAAGTACACCTTGGTGTCAAAACCAAAAAGCTTGGAAAAGCAAGCTCCTTTCGCCTCATATCAAAACTTACCAACTACCTATGTATCTATCCATTTAATGAGCAAAACACACAGACATAATTTTGTGAAAAATCATAAATAAGTACACTCCATTTACCTGATTGGGAAGTCTACCACAGTGTCCAACTTGTCTCTCCAACAGCGATTATAGGAGAAGCGCTTAAGATGCACCACTAAGAGACGAGGCAGTGACCACAGATCAAACTTCTTGGTGGCCTGCTGGTGCTTTTTACACGCTGGGCAATACCTGCCAAAGACATGAACTTATCATAAGGAGAAGTGGCTATTTTAGGTACAAGAGAGCAGGTAGAGTGGGTGCAAGTGTTGATGCCCACCAGGGGTCGTGCTCTCCTAGCGTCTCCATGGTAGTGAAGAGCTCAATGCACTCCCTCAGCGCTATGGTAGACTTCTTCTTCTGCGGCTGCACCATACTCTCATGCTTCTCATAGGCCTGGACCGGGAAGGAGGGCAGAGTTACATTAATCATGTACCAAACAACAAAACTATATATCCAAGAGTTTTATATGTGATGTTAAATTAGGGCTGTTAATCAATAATCGACGATCGATTATTTGTCATTAAGAAATTAGTCGACTGAATTCGAAACTAAATGAATAATCGCTACGGTCTTGCACATTTTTAAAAGCAGAACAAATCTGGCGTGGTGGAAAATCAACACAATAGGAGTCCCGAGGCTTGCTAAATTGGCACGATAATACGTGTACTCGCGACCTCCGTCCCATCTGAGCGAATATTTTCAGAAGCAGGACTCACAGTAACCCTATTGCGCACACCTCACCCCCAGAACATGTAGATATGTTCATTTTTTTTGTTAGCCTACAAGCGTCCAGCCCATTTTTTTAAGGTAAACAATAAATTAATTGTTGTGACTATCCAACACAGTTTAAAAGGTTGAATGAAACATTGCATTTTTTTCCTGGCCTATTTGAAAGTAAGCTGCAATAGGCTATGTTCCATTGTGCAGCCTTATTTAATTGGCAATAAATAAATTACTGTGACTATTAAATAGCTTCTTTATAGGCTTCTTTTCCAAGCCTATAAGCAACATGTTGCGTTGCGCAGCAATAAGCCATGTAAAATTGCCAATAAATGTTGCCGCGGCGATCATATAACTAGTTTAAAGTTGAATGTAAAATGGCATTTTCAATAAAGTAATTTATTGAGGAACTTATTAGGTCTGTTGTGCGTGTGGTGATAGGGCGGGCAGGTGACGTCAGGGTTGAATGAATAATCGATTACTGTTCATTAACGTTAGTGAAAGTCCATTAAGAAATTTCCTGTAAATTTGCAACCCTATTTTCAATATCATGAAACTCACTTCTGCCTCTTGGTCATCATAACACGTCTTCTTAATGTCTGAATCCCAGTCAATAGCCACTGTGGAATGCGCTGCAACACAAGGGGAACCATCATCAGCTTGTTTTTTTTCTCTTAATCATAGATCTACACATGCAAAACAGGTCTTGCTGAATTCAAAACACACAAACCATCACAACCTTTGTTATACAAAAACAATGTTCAAGTATGAGGGTCTCTCATGTACTCTTGAGGCAAACATACCGTAAAACTTCAAATAATAGCTTAGTCCCAAATAGACGCCGGTCTCTTTTAAACGCCTGGCGTGGCTACAGGTTTGGGTTAAAGGTCGAGAGGCCTGGTCTGTTTTTTAGTTTCGGGTTGTACTTAATCTTCTAAAACCCGTCAGATCGTCTGTTTAAAGCCCAATTCACACCAAAGATTCGCAATGACACGAAACCGTTGCAGAAAGGAGTTGCAGCGGTGTGAATTAGATGCACATCGTTGCAAGCCATCGCAAAGCATTCACCATGTCTAGTCACAGTTGCAAGGTTTTAGAATGTTGCATCAAGTTGCTGTTTAATAGAATGTTGCAGCTCATCTCGTCCCGAATCTTTGGTGTGATTTGGGCTTAAGTATGGTGCAGACTGCATACGCTAACATTATGATTAGATGGCATTAAAAGACTGCGGTGGGGAAAAGCTAGAGATCCAAATTGTATAACTTTTTTCAATATGAACTATGCCTATATGTCCGACTTCGTCATCGTTCATCGTTCAGCAGGCAACAAAACAAAAGGGTTCGCGAACGTTATTCTTTATTCTAAATGCGTACCGCCATGGCGATAAAGAGAAAGAAGTAGGCTATGATTTGAAATGCAAGCGGACTGTTGTCAAATTTGCCAAATAAAATACGGGAGAAAGGATATGGTTCATGTTCATGCTGTTTCCTTCATGCCGAAAAGGAGGGAGAATGAAACATTACGCACATTCCACTTTTGCATAAATAATTCCTGAACGTTTTGGTCAGGGTTGATAATGCAACTGTATTTGACAAAGGACCGATATAGGCTAGGTTGCTAATGACAAAATATGAGCTTTCAGTGTGATACGATCGCTTTGTAAATTACGTTTGATTAAAACGTGTTTCATCTGTTCTGGCTATCCCCGCTATTTGGATCTTACTGTCTCACTCAATGAACAACATCTTAACACTAAATGATTGATGATCCGTAATTGTCAACAGATAGCCTAGTCATATAGGTAGACATTCAGTGTGTTTGAAATAATTCATTCGATAATATTTTCCATCTTTGCAGAGGAAAAGTTTTGTGTAAAGGGAATTAAAAGCCCGTCTCTAATACTAGCCGGTGCAGTTTGGCTATTTGGGAAAATAAAAGCCCGGACTATTATTTGGAGTTTTACGGTAAGAGACCTCACAGCGCCCAGAAGACTCACTTGTTAGTTTGAGGATGTTTCCGTCACATGGCAGGGGGCTGATGTTGGCTGTGCCATACGAGTTCACCATACTGAAGGAGAAGAGGCGGCCGTGCACCGCCCCAGGCTTCTTCTCTGCATTCCCGTTGGCCTCGTTTTCCTGCTCTGAGCCCTCCTCCTCTCCGTCCACCGTCTCTGTCTGACTGTTCTCCGGCTCGGGGCTGACCTGGTGGTCCATGGCCTCCTCATCTTCACCTGCAAACCACACAGCCACGTCACACACACACACACACACACACCAGTCAAATCAAGTCAAGTTTATTTATATAGCGCATTTCATACACAGAGGTCATTCAATGTGCTCTACATAAACAAAAGCAAACAGTAATAACAAATAAAAGCATAGAAGGACAATATAGTCAAAGAATAGTTAAATGGTAAAGATCATAATAAAAAGAAAACATAAAACACAAGGTAAAATCATTTAAAAATAAAGAATAATTAGTAAGCAAAAACAAAAGGCAAAAGTAGTAAACAGTCTGCGAACACTGGAGGATTCAAACATGACATTTTCGACCAAAAAAAGGAGTTCTGCGGCCAAGCTGGGGTGGGAGACTCACCGTCGCAGGTGCCATTGCGGCCTTTATAGGTGTCCGAGTGGCTGCTGAGTCCATTGCTGGAGCCTGCGCTCCACGACGCCCCCTCTGACGAAGGGCTTGCATACGCGTCGTTGTGATTGGATGAGGCTGCGCAGTCTGTCGCCTGGCTGCTGCAGCTGCTCGAGGCTGTGGCTGAGGCTAGCGGCCGGTTCTCAGCGACGGACACCTGGGAGCGCTTCACATAACGCCTACAACAACAAGAGAGCAAGGAAGCTCAGAGGATATATAAAGGGCCAGCTATACTGAACTTTTGCTACAGAGGATATATAAAGGGCCAGCTATACTGAACTTTTGCTACAGCGATACACCACATAGAAACTACAAACATAATTACAAAACAAAAGCAAAGACTGTCAGGGCTCATGTCCAAGGGTACACTCACCCAATTCGTTCCAGAACCTTCTGATAGAGGGTGTCTATGGAAAGGTTGTTGCGGGGGACAGTGATGAGCAGGGGCTGGCCAAATAGCATGGTGCCCGAGGAGTAGCCACCACCTTGCTTGTAGTGGCGCTCGCGGAAGTACACAGGCAGATTCATCTTTTCACTGTCCTCCTCTTGCACCTCATACCTAGACAAGTACAGTCATGTAAAGTACTTAGCATAAACTAAACTAAAGTTGTTCTAATAAAGTTTACATGTTTACTACAAACACAATAAAAGTGTGTGATAAAACACATTAGGTTCCAATGGGCAGTTGTAGTTCTAATCATCAACAGGTACGCTGAATGAACACCTACACAAATATGTCGTCTTTTTCCATGATATGGTTGAGGCCATCCTCTCGCCGGTAGATCTTGTGAAACCGATGATTGTAAACATCAGCCACCACCATCTGGGCAGAGAAGTTTAACATGAGTCAGTCACCATCAAATAAATAAAGTAAATAAAAGAGTTACAGATGCAAAGCTGTCTACAGAGAGCTACTATTTCTAGAATTTTCATTAATAAACAGGGTTAATCAAATTCAGCACTTTCAGTGATCTTTAATCAAAGGCTAAAGAGCTAATTATCTGTGACTACATGAGACATGGATAACAAATCCCTGAGGAGAGTACTAACGGAAGACTGACCTTCTCTGCTGGAACTCCACACAGCTTGGCCAGGGCACTGCACAGGTCTGACACTACACCCAACTTAGGCACCACCACTCTGTACTGTGATGGGAAACAGAACATGTGGGAAAGACTTTCATAATGTTCAACATCTAGCAGTTAACTACATTTTTAATAGGATATGGATTATGACTGGACACAAGACGTATTATAATAGAGCCCAATCGACAGTGATTATCATCAGAGGAGGGAATGCCAAGAAATATTCCAACCGAAAACCCAGAGGAACAAAAAACTAAAAAAAACATGGCTTTTCCCATAAACCCCTTACCTGTGTGGGTTTACTCTGAGGATCAGAGCGGACCATGAAGACTTCCATGGTGCGGTCCTTCTTCATGGGCAAGGGCAGGGTGAGGTAGCAGAAAGGGTCAAATGTCACTGATACCTTGGAGCACTCAGGGCAGACTAGAGTGGACTTGAACAGACCATGGAAGATGTCTACGATGATCGAGTCGTTCCTCAGGCGATGGTTTGTCCATGCCTCCTTCGCTACAATCTGTTCAAGACAGATAGGTTAAATCCATATGCATATATATGCACCTCTAACACACACAGGCACACACACACAGGTGCGCACACACAGGCGCGCACACACATACATAGAGGCACTATGGGTAGGCGATATAGACAAAAAATCTCAATATTTTTTGTGATTTTGACTATAACGATAATTAGTCAATATCCTTTAAAAAAATGTTTTTAAATGTCCGAGTTACTTTACAGCTCATTATTTATGAATAGCAATATACAATAACCTAACCTATGACTTTTTAACCAAACCAATTGTCACTCTGACACATTTCCAATTCTGCCCCCACTTGTATGTGGCAATGACATGGTCTAGCCAGCTACATTACAGAGGATAGATAGGCCTGACAGTTTCCCAAGAGAAAGTCTGAAGCTTCTTTCAAACCTTTACTTAGGTTTCACCAGAGCCCGTCTATGTCCTTATTAGACATTCTCTGGTTTCACTGTAAAACTAAGCAGACCTTACAGAATAGAAACTAATGCATTAGCTTATGGCTAATGTATATGAGAAATCCCATAGAGATGCTAACAGTTAGGATAATCGATAAAAGTTTATATTTAGAGCGAACTTCAGTCCATTTTCAAAAAGGTAACATAAGACTATTAAAATACTCAAAGGCTAGCCTAATGTTTGCATATAATACCGTGACTTTAACTCATCAATGCCACTTGAACGAAGTAGCTGCACAAAATAAACATTAGGCTGCGTGTGACAACGTGGACCACTAGCAATCACGTGACTGCTACAGCCAGGGGCTTCTCTTGCATTCACCTCCTGGCTTAGTGAATGTATGGGGGTTCAATGCGTGATTTCGAGTGTTTTCCCCCAAAGTAATTTAAATACTCGATAATGTCAATTTGCACATTGTTAAAACAGCAATCACGATATTATAGCAGACGATATATATCGCCCACCCCTAAGAGGCACACACACAAGTAGCTTGAGTATCTACAGGTAAACATAGAGGGCATGCTACAAAGTATGTTTGACAAGTGCACGGGATACTTTCGCCCACTTCAGTCTCTGGAGAGTGAGCACTACCTCATCAGGCCGTCCTTCGGCATCCCTCAAGCTCAGATAAGGCTTCTTCTTGACGCGGTTTAGGTCTTCGTGGAGGCCGTCCAACAGGAAAGCCAGCAGCTCCTGGGAGTCCTGCTGTTGATACCCTGAGAACTGCGGGGCAAAGCGGCCCACTTGGGTCTGAAGAAAAGAACAACATTTGCGGGTCAATCTCTCTAAAAGCAAAATAAAGTGTCTAGACTGCCCAGATAAGTGTTAGCCCTGGATTCCACACTTGAAAAGACCAAGTCACAGGCTGTGCTGCTTACTTTAAATGTCCGCGGGGCAACGTAACTGCTGCGACTCAGCCACATCTGCTTGACCAGGTCAGCGTAGGCCTCCGCGATCTCGCCCCTCATCCCCAATGGATTTTCCCTGTTGATCTCTACCTCGTACTGGTCATTCAGAAAGTACTCTGTGAGTGGGGATGCATTGCTCAGGCACTGAAAAAGAAGAAAGTATACTTATCAAGAAGTCATTCATGCTGATCCAGTGATTAAACTATTACTTAATTATTGACAGTGACTATAGTTAGTGATTCTGAACTCCAACTAAATTATGCAGGATGACTGGGTTTACCTGGAGGGCAGAATTCATGAAGCATGTGTTGCCTAGGTTACTGAGTCCACACAGGCCAGGCTGGGATGCTGATTCTCTGTAGCTATAGCTTGAGCTGTAGGAGTTGTACCCTCCCAACCTGAGGACAATGCATGCATCAGCACAAGTCGCAGGTGGAACAAAGATATTTTCTCTAAATAGAAAATGAATTTTATACCATCTTGAAAAAAAAAAAAAGTAGCTAAAACATGTCTTCTTTCACTTTATTAGAAGATGGGAAAATTATGACATAACACCAGACACATAACCTAAATAAGACCTGATGGTTAGGCACAATGTCATTAAACTACAGTCATTAAATTACACCCCATGCAGAGGTGGTACTTAAAAATGAAAATCCTTTAAATATATATTATTGTATTTTGAACAGCATGCCTGTTTCCAGAGGAGGTGCTATTATTCAGCATATAGCCTGATGAACTGTCTCCATTGGTGACTGTTGAAGATATTGTTGCAGACGAGTTGGAGGAGAGCTTTGGGGAGGTAGTGAAATTTCGGGATGTGGGTGTACTAGACCTGAAATCAGACAGACAAAATGTGGTTCATTTCTATGCTTTTGTCTCCACATAATACGCAACTCAGCCTCCAAGCCAAACTGACAGTGGTGAACTGGTTTCAATATGTCTCCAGAAGCCGTTTTGCCCCAAGCCAACTAGTTTGGATTGGTTTCATGGATTAGACCGTTAGCTTATGGGAGAGATGCTAACGGTCTAATCTGATTCAATGAGCTGGAGCTAAAAGTGCTACTGTCAGACTCAGAGAACGGCTGGATGAACTGGGGAAAGGTAAAACTCAACAGTTTAACTCAAGGGAAGGTGGAAAATGAGTGTAATTCCCCAAATGGTGGAATATTCCTTTAAAGATCAAATTCTGCCAATGGGTACACACTACTGTAAACATTTCAGAATATATGCAGTTTTGTTCCTCTGGAAGATAATGAACAGGACCCCAAGTTGAGTTTTTTTTAGTGCCCTTATCAACCGTCACTGAGGGGCAAAGAAAAGTTGCCTACAAGCACCATGGCCTAGTATCTCATGATGAAATGAGCACTGTTTAGCTGACTTAAGCAACAGCATAGGTGGATCTAAAAATAGTGATACTAACAATGTTGCGTAAACACCTTAGAAGTAGCATTATGCACCTGGGAAAAAGAATATAACCTTGTTTGTTATAAGTCACTTGGAATAAAAGAGTCAGCTAAATGACTAAATGCAATAAACTACAGTAAGAGCAGACAGCACAGTTAGAGCTGAACACTCAAGGAGGGCATTAGCTTACTTGAGATGGGCATTCTGTCTGGGCCATGTGCCATCCTCATTCTTCCGCTCAATCACCAGCACCTGCAGGCAAAATGCCCGTGAGACACAAAGTCACCAACATCAACACCACAACCGACAGGTTGTTAAGGTCTGATTGGTAATACAGAGCCAAACTGTGTGCTGCAGCACGCCCCCGCCCCCCACCTTAATAATCATTCATAATTTGCCCAATGTAATCATGTAATAGCTCCTCCATCTTTCTTGATATCATTTTTCTTGTTTAAGGAATATCACATTCACATGCAACAAGCAGTCAATCATACACAGCACAACAACAAACTTTATCTGGATTCAGAAGTAGCAAAAAGTTGTCCGTTACATTATGCTGTATAGCTGAAAGACATTGACAAAAACTGTAGGAATTCTTAAAAAGGATGCCTGAGCATGTACCTGACCTACCAGCTTGTCACGCTGAACAGAAAAAATGAAAGAAAATGAAAGCAGGGAAACAGACAGATGCTAGACTATGGGTTCACTCGGGAAGCAAGTGTTTTGGTTGCAGGGGGCAATTAAAGAGCAAAAAACTTATGTTGTGGCTTTTGTAAGCTTCATATCATGGTGGAGTACCACGAGAGAAAACAGTTTGTGAAACAGTGTTCTAGACAATTTCATAAGTTAATTTCAGATGGGAATGCGCTTCAAAACGTGTAATAAACAAAGACCTTGCATTCAGAGTTATCCCTAATCAACTCTTGGAATTCTCTATTTCAAAACTAAATCTATAAACTTGGCCAAACTTTTATTTCTAGTCTAAATACAGTATGCTCATGTTTGAGAACTATTTTTTTTTTAAAGAAATATGTGGATCCAAGTGGACTCTCCTTACCTGACCCTGAAACAGGCCAGCATCCTGCACAGTGCTGTCTGGCTTGTTCAACTGCTCATAGGTGTTGCTCATGTATTTATTCCACAATCGCGTCTCCTTTTCCGTAGGGATGTCAAAGAGTGTCCTCATTTCCTTTTCAATTGTGTCTGAGCCAAAGAACAAGGTATGCAATTAGGCATGGAACGTGCATATTCCCACAGAACAAACTTGATATACAAATCATCAGAACCTGAATATATTCCAAAAAAAAGAAAAGAAAAAAAAGAAAGTCTTACCAATTGTGTCTGCTTTGCTGAAATGACGTGTAACCACGTTGTCCATATTGTCATTTTCACACAAGTTCAGCTCCAACAGATACACTTCCACTTTACAGTGCTTAACAAACATGCCATGCTCTACTACCTAAAAACAGAACCCACAACAAAACAGTGAGCGCAACAGCGCAGCAGGATACAGACATTGTACAACCACAATCACTCCGGAACAATTGAGTGACATAACGCAACACACAAAACACATGAAACCCTGAGAGAGTTTGCAACAGACAGAACCGTTAGAATGGGTAAAATACCTTTCTGACGATGGGTTTCTGGCCTTCAAGACAGCCATACCAGCTGACAAGCTTGGTCCATGCCTCTGTGGGCATCAGGACATAGTCCAGCTCATCTATGAGGTGTTCCTTTAATGTCTGTGTGTCGTAATCTGTCCATAAAAATAGGAGTACACATAAGTTATATTACATATAATGTTATGTACATACAATATGTACAACTTCACAACCCTTTTTCTTTGTCTTTTGTGAAAATCTATTCTCACTTTACCTGAGAAAAGGCCTGAATTGTCTATTGGTCCAGGATACAGGCTGTGTTCGCCAACATTGTACATATCCCAGCTGTCGAAGCCAACATACTTCTTCCATTGCTTGAACCATCGACTGTCAATCAAATACCTATAGAGATAAAACTACTGCAATAAATTGGCAGTCTGGACTTACAACTTTAGTTACACCCTGTGGGTCTAAGTGATAAAAAGGGAACATATTAACACAAATAATGTGAAAACAGGCTAAAGAATATAGGTCCCTAACAAAGTCAAACTGTGTACAGGATCACATTTGCCAGTATAGATAGCAACAGCCAACTAGGATATCTTAAGCTCATCTTAAGAGAGAATGTTCCACTCCATAAGCTTGTTAGGCGGACTCCATGTAACCACCACAGACAGCAGTTGTATTATTGAAAGGAGTGTCAAATTTGACATCAGCCAAATGGTTTGCCTGTTGACAACTCTATTTGTCAGAGGTACAGCACAGTTGACTAGGGTACAAGTTTCAACACAACTGGCTTAACCAGAATTACTTACATCCCTCAAGGCAGTTACTTGCCATGTATCTGTAACAGAGTCGACAAGTGCCTATAGATTGGTCGACAGGCAACACAGCCCCACCACTATGGTTAAACGCGAGTCATGCATACTGAGTCAAAATAACATGTCAAACGGTCTGATGGGGCCAGGAGCCGTTTAACCAGACCACCCAGTGAAGTGCATTCACCAATGTTATATCACCAGGCTAGCATAACGTGCATGAAAAGTACAGATTACACGTTAATCCGGTTAATCTACCCTTAGATGTTTGTTGTTACAGTACTAAGGTTGACCACAGATGATTTTGTGACAGAGTGACGGGTGGGTGTCAAATAAATGTCGCTGGGTATTATCCAGTACCAATGACAAAGCATTAGCCTGCTAAGTTAGCAAGATAGCATCTAGCTAGCAACGCCAACTCCTACTAAACGTCAGCTAAGTTTATAATTAGCTATGCTACCTGGCAAGTTCACAACATAGATTATAAGAATTTAACGTCATAAAATGTACTTAACTTCTTACTGGCTTCACTTAATAACAACAGTAAAAATAACCACGCAGCTAGTTTATGTTACTTAACGTTAACTAGGCGGCTAACGTTAATGTTAAGTTTGCCAAACACCGTAAGGTTAGCTAACGCGGCTAACGTTAGTGGTAACGTAGTGTAAGTTAACTAAGTTGTGTTAGAACAAACGGCACGTTAAGGTTAAAGAGAACTAAATGTCTAGCTAGCAAATAAGTTATATTAACGCTTAACGTTAACGACTGTTGATTGATTGGCTTGCTAGGTGAATGATTCAGTGAGCTAACCACCATTCAAGGCGTACGTTATATGACTTCCTGTGTTAATGTTAGCCACCCAAACAAATGTAACATTTTAGCTACGTTAACGTTAGCTGGTACGTTAGTGTTAATCTATCGAGAAAATCTCTGGGGAATGATATTACCATTGATTTTAGCCAAGATACCTGGCTTGGTACCTAGCAATAGATAGCCATATATCTAAGTAGCATGCATGTAACGTTATGTTAGCTAACAATAACTCATGTTGATGAGGTGACCAAACTCAAGCTTCTGAGGTACCGTTAGCCTACGTTACACAAGTTAGTCTCCAGAACACATCTGTTGTTAAACGTTACTTAGTAAAAGTAGAATGGCTGACAGGGGTAAACGTTACAGGCTGGCATTCTCACATCTGAGAATGCAGTAACGTTAGCGTTACTTGTACAGCAAGCCCACCGTTTATGTTACGTTATTACAGCATAGCACCCCACTCTACACTATCAATTCGTGTTACAAACGCCATAGCTAGCTATATATCTACGTTAGCTAGCAATCTTTGGGGTCCAACTTCGTAGTAACATTAGCATACGAACACGGGCTCTTAGCTAACTGCCAAGCTAGCCAGCGACTGTTCCCTCTCCGAAGCCACTGTTGTTCCACAGCTTGCCTTACCACTCATCTCCCTTTCGGAGTGTGGTTTTCAGTAGTGTCCCGATGGTCTGCTTTTGACATTCGGTTGAAGGTACAGGTATCTGGGCCGGCACTGGCTCTGTCTCGGCGTCTGCCGCGTTACCCGAGTCGGGTCCGCCTCCCTCCGCCATCGTGCAGTGAGTGAACGCCGGAGTCGTAGGCGCGCGGCTGCAGAGGCAGCTTGATGACAAGGTAACAGGCTAACAAGCTAACTACTGTTGTAGCTAGCTAGTAGCTAGCAATAGCAGGAGTAACGTTGGGTAGATACCGAGTAATAACGCAGGGGGGCATCGTGGCTATTTAGCTGCTCCTATTCGTCAATAGAGGCGCAGTCTTGTGCGGGCCGTTATTCGGCATAGAAAATAACTTAACCATGAGCTATGATCGTCAGTATGCCGCTGGCCTGAACTGGACATGACAGTGAGCGTGACGTCCTTAAAATGTTAACATTACATTAAACAGCTAGCTCTGGCTAATATATATATATATTTTATATATATATATATATATATATATAATTATATATAAGACAAAAAAACTCTCTTATTTGATGTTTACAATTAAACTACTAAAGATGTAATGTTGTAACGTTATTTTCATTCACATTTATGAAATCTGATAACTTACATTATTGAATGTATGATACTGTTTCTCTGTATGCGCTCTAAGATCTTTGCTCTGTACCATAGACTGTATAGAATTATATTCCTCTTTTTAGTCAACTTTAGCACAGGTGGCAATAATTCTGGAGGATACTGTATATTCTGCTGTGTAAGGAGAGTTGCTTTGATGGTGCGTTTGGCAGGGCACTGCAGTCATGGGCTGTACAGTTTGCATGCCAGGTGATGCTACCTGTTAGAACACTCTCCACTGCTGAGGAGTAGAAAACCTTCAAGATGGATGCTGACACTTGAATTTGCAGCTGACATAGGAAGTACAACTTGGATTTCGAAATGAGTGTGCTGGGTCCATGTGAAGTCCTCTGATGTGCACACCGAGGTATTTAAACGTTCAACCCTTTCCACAGGCTGCCTACTGATCTTTAATGGAGTGTAACTGCTCTGCTGTCTCAGTAGTTCACCACAATTTCCTTTGTTTTGCTGACATTCAGGGTCTTCCCAGGGTTTTTGAACTGGCACCACTGTGCTACATTCTCTGCCTGATTCAGGTAGGCCTGTTTATTGTTGTTGCTGATCAAGCCCACCACCACTGTGTCATCTGCAAATTTGATGATGGAGGTGTGACTGCTGCTGGCTCTACAGTCATGAGTATTCTACAGTCATGAGTATAGATATTGTACAGTGCGGGACTCAAAACACAGTCTTGGGGGGCACCTGTGCTGATGTGCCAGATGTCAGACCACCCACTCACTCCTCTTTGTGAGCAGAGTGAGGGGGACTATGGTGTTGAATGCTGAACTATAATCAATGAACAGCATTAACGTGTACAGTACCCTCCAGAATGATTGGCACCTTTGTTGTGTGAAATAATGTTGTAAAGTGGTACAAGGTGTAATCTGGTACAGTGACTTTGTCTGGAAGTGTGGTCGATTGTCAGATGAAAATTGTGCTCTTTGGCAAGAAAAACTTTAGGTGTGTTTGACGTACATAGAAGAATGACTATACTGAAAAGAACCCCATGCCTAATGATAATTATGGTGGTGGGGCTGTGATATTGTGGGACTGTTTTTATTCCCAAAGGTCTTGGGAACTTAATTAAAGGAATTATCCGGAGTAAAATGCAATTTAGATCAATTTACGGATGATTGGGAGTACATACGTTGAGTTGACATCAAAATCATGTCATTCGGATGTGTTTTGAGAAAGTTCGATTTTAGTAGAGGGTCCCTAAAGCCAAACCGAAGTATCCCGAGGTCTTTTAAAAAAAACGGCGATGAAATTGTGAATTTCCAGAGCGTGTTACTCCACACTCGGCAATCGACTCCTACAGACTTTCCCCTAAAGACGCCAGCTGCAGCAGCAACATTTCCGGAAAGGCTTGATGAAATTCATTCTGGACTCTTTATCCGACCGCATAAAGACCTCGGGATACTTCGGTTTGGCTTTAGGGACCCTCTACTCACTACCACGTAAGTGTAATGTTGTTTGGAACTGTAGAAGAGGTATAAAAATAGCGTTTTGTAGCAGCGAAATGACTTGCCCTGGTCACTTCCAGGCTAACGAGTTTTGACTAAAAATGGTAAAATTGAACTTTCTCAAAACACATCCGAATGACATGATTTTGATGTCAACTCAACGTATGTACTCCCAATCATCCGTAAATTGATCTAAAGTGCATTTTACTCCGGATAATTCCTTTAAGGTGCATGGTAACATGAACCCCAAGAAAAACCTGAACATTTTCAATCTCTGCCAAGACACTAAAAGTGGGTCACGCCTGGATCATCCATCAGGTCAATGAACAAAAACAAACATCCAGATCAAAACAAAAATGGGGTGGCAATAATTGTGAGCGACGCGTTTTTGTTAAAAAATATCTATTTCTTAATGAGATTTTCCTTTTTCTCAAAACAGATTGGATTTTACTTCAAGGCTGGATTTTCCTTTTTTTATTGTGAGATTACAATAAATCACCAACAGATTTTTTTTTTTTTTTATATATATATATATACCTGTTTTAGTCAACTTTAGAAGAGGTGCCAATAATTCAGGAGGGTGCTGTAATTCCCCTTCAGGTGGGTCAGGGTGGTATGCAGGTTAGAGATGGCATCATCTCTGGACCTGTTGGCTCAAATTGGAGGGGGTCAACAGAGCTTGGCAGGCAGGATTGGCTGTAGTCATTTAGGCATGATGGACTTGTTTTTTGGCACAGGTACAATAATGAACTGTTTCAAGAGTGATGGGTGACAGCTTGAGTCAATGACGTATTAAATGTGTATAAACACATGAGCTGGTAAGCACAGGATTGCAGTAGCCTGTCAGAGATGCCATTGGGTCCTGCAGCTTTCCTGCATTTAGCCTTCTTAAAGACCTCACATCCATCACAAGAGACAGAGAAAGGGGTTTCCCCGCTTCAGTTATCCTTCTCATCTGTTGCTACGGTCAGGGTAGGCCTAATACCGCTTGAGTCGTAACATCATAGCGTGCAAAAAAAAAACAAAACATTAAACTCATTGGCAAGGGAGTTACTCACTCTCATCACCGAAGAGGACTTACCTATTCAAGAAACGTTCATGCTGTTTTGCGACTTCACTCATTAAAGTCACAATCAAAAACAGATGAAGGGGTATCCACCTTTTTGGCAGGTCATTGTGAGCAACTGGCTAAGTGAAATTGCAAAACATAAACGGCATACCCTTGAGACTAAAGTTCTGGGAGGAAACCGCTGCTGCATGTACAATGAAATTGTGTAGACTAGCACATGGAGACAAGCATGTTTAATGTGGTGAAATCTCTTTACAAAATATATTACAAAACAAATGAAGTGAAATAAATAGTACAGAAATGGTATACAAAATTAACACTAATCACAAATATGGTAGATGCTTGTTAAACTGTTAAATGAACAGATTTCCCATCAACTGAAAACTTAAATGGGAATGCATTGTGAAATTACAGGATTTAGTATACTAAAAGGGAACACAGTATAATGTGTGTATAAAAAGATCCTAACCTATCCTAGAACCATAGGACATTTTTTCACTATTCAGTGGTCACAAGAAAGTCCTTTCAATCATTTCAACAACAACAAAAAAAAACACCTCAATGGATCTAAATGCTGAAGCTAAATTAATGTCCAACCAAAAGCTCTCAAGATTGAAGTATTTTCTATGGATTAGCTTTATCCCTAGATTTGATCCTAATTCTTAACAATAAGCTGCAATTTAGACCTCCCATTTTTATTTGAACTGCAGAAATTAAGAGTGTTTAGCATCATTATTAAAAATGATCAGAAAAAGTGTAATAGCATAGGTAATGTGGAAAATAGTGCATGCAGTTGACAACTTTTAACATGGCACCCCTTCACGCATCTCATAGCCAGTTAAAAAGGTCCACCGGTCAACTTTCAATTCAACTCAACTTCAACTAGTCCATCTTAATAGTGTGTTACAAGCCCACATTGCATTTCAGCTGTCCAAAAATCCATCAGAAGATTCCAGTTGGTAATTCCCGGCTGAACATTCCACAGTAGTCCAGATCCTTGCTCATCAACTCATCTTCAACATTTTCCAAGGCCCACTGATGGTCTGTTAATTCTAGAGCCTCCCATTCTGCCTAAGAGAGAAGACAGAGGGACAGACACTCAAGATTCTGCTTATATCTACAATCAAGTCCTTGTCTAATTTATGTTAATGATGTACCGCTTTTAGAATGCTAGTTCCCTTACCTTAAACGCTTTGTTGGTGTCTGCTGGCATTGCCATGGCAGCGCCACTCATCTGATCCTGCATGATTCTGGACTGATCTGCACCTGTGAGTATTCAGTGACATGTCCATGTTTATCAATGATTAACAATGATTAATACTCTTTTGAGTTCAGTATGTAAAACTGTAATGGGTGTTCTTTGAATAAAAATGAAAAAAATGATCGGGCCAATGTAGCAGGGTTCCTGTTTCCTGTCCAATCAATTTCTCCATGTTTTAATGCGAGTTGTTTTAAACATGACAACATTTGAAGCTATTATAAAGCTAAATGAGACTGTTCTGACAAATGAGCATGACTAAAAAGACTGGGAATAGCTTCAGTTTGTCACACCACCAGCCAGTATAAATCTGTCCTGGTCATTCATATTTATAAAACTGCCGTGGTTAAAGCAAATTAGCTTTGCATGTTTCGCATTTTTGCAGGTAAACATAATGTGTCTATTCCTAAAAGTAACAAAGGAATACTAACAGTCAGTCACACACTCCAACTTTATTACTTTATCCAACTGTATTTACTCTCATAAAACAACATAGCTCAAACGCTTTGGCTTAAAAATGCACCCATCATGGACCTGTGGCACAAGCCGCTGCACTGTTCCACATCTGGGTCTTAGTGGCCATGGGGACTCAGGTTTGATTCTGACATGCAATAATGTCCCGTTACCACCCCTGTCTCTCTCTACTGTCTTTTTCACCTGCACTTTTTCTTGGTTCTGACCCCACCAGGTTATACCCAAGTTCTAAGTTGGTTATTGTTTATGCAAGTGGTATAAATGTAAACGTTGTAGTCTATTTTCAATCTTGTGGGGAAAATACTTGAAACATTAACATTTTATTTAACAGCATACACAGGTATAAACCATTACCATTATCTTGTCCCAGAATCAATGAGTACATGCTTCGCAGGCCAAAAACATTCAGGAAATACCAGGATGCTGAACTCACCCTATAAAGATAAACAAAAGGATGGTGAAGGTCATACTGTTGCAGAAATCACAAATACAGTTAATCGAAACAAGCCCACTTGTAGCCTGAGAGAATATGAAACAAGGCCAAAATAATCTAAGTATACCAAAAGACTAGATATTTGAATATTTGGGACTTTATCTGTATTATTGATGATAAGATGCTTTAAAGTAGGCTTTTGTCTACAAATAGCCAACAATGTTTCACTTTCAATTACCACAATTTCCATTCACTTTTCATACACTGAAATACAGCAAGACAAAAACATCAGTTATGGACTTCTATGAAAACAGCTAAAAAAACATATGTGCAATTCGCAAATCACTGATTCAACCACATGAGCATGGCAATAAGGTCACTAACTAAATGACTACACACCAGGATGCATCCAGAGAGAGGAGCTCAATTCCCTGCTGAAGCATTGGCTTGAAACGCAGAGTTAAAGGAAAGGGGACCTTAGCTGCAAAGAAAGAGAAAGGTTTAGTCAGGTAACACCCTGTTATCTCTTTAAAACTGTTCACACTTTAACTGCACACAGGATGTTATCAGGCGTACTTGTGACAAACCCCGAGAATGTCCAGTTAATCCACCCGCCAATAAGGATCATCGGCAGCACATTTGTGACATTGCCTTTCATCATATCAGTTAGCATACTGGGATCTGCACAAGAAAATATGTTAGTGTTTCTTCATAGAATGACACCAATAAAACCAAGACACTTGCAGCTAGGTCTGAAGTTGTTTGTATAATGGCATAACAAATGGGAGGCTGTTCTCACCAGTCATTGGCGAGGGAGGGACAACCTTTCTTTTGGTCTTTTTAAAGAATCCATCTTCTTGATTATTGAAATAAAACTTTCTCATGAGGAATGACTTTAAAGGGGAAATATATATGAATTATAGTAATAGCTGTACAGTTAATTGAAATAAATGTTAGTAGAAAATACTTAATATGATGTAGATCCACATATAGAAACACTCTTACTGACCAGTGTAAACACCAACAAACATGCTCACCTGTTTGGGTATATACTTTCCATTCTCTCTCAAAATTCTGCTCCTGATAAGTACTTGACTGAAAGAACAGGTACAGAAAGTCTTGAGTTGCACAACTACCACTTTTCAGTAACATGAAATTAGTATGAATGCCAGAATTGAGACTGAGAATTACCTGTCTGAGACTTGCTCTAATGTAAGTTTCTTGTCACTTTGCAGTAGTATTGACACGTAATGTCTTATCACTCCAACCAGGAACGTTATGAAGACTATGGGTAGGACCACCCAAAGACGAATGTTCGAATCCAGCAACAATTCTGGCTCTGCCATGGTGCGCTGACAGGTCAAGCAAACCCATTATAATTAAGAGCAAGCTCGAAGAAAAGGGACATGAAATCCATCATCATAATGAAAATGAGATTAAGCGCTCATTGGGATGTTACTTAAACAGGAAGGCATGGACTCGCCAAGCGTCCATTGTTGTAGCTAGCCACCGTGAATCTTTATCCATTTAGCAAGAGGTTATGAGTTAAAACAGCGGACACCTGTTTATAGGATTAGCTAAATTTCTAAAATAAAAAATCCTTACTGACTTCAACCGGACAGAGGCAAGAAGGAATATGTAAGGTTATTTCCATTCAACATTGATGTTATAGCTAACCAATGCACTAGCCAGTTAACAGCAGCAGGGCTATGCCAAACGATGTCAAAATGTCAATGACGGTTGCATGCATGCTATGATGGCTAGCTTGTGAAACGAACCAAGCTAGCTAATCGGCACTCGAATTTAGCTTATACGCTTGCATTTAAAGACACTGATAATTTGTCTTTGCAACGACAACGTTACCTCTCTAAGGAGCTTTAACGACGTTCCGATTCAAAACAGCCTGCACTCCAAGTCCAAGTAGTGTCAAGCTCTTGCAGCATCAGCAACCATGAACATCATCTATCTGGGAAGCTAGGTAAGCTAAATGACAATAACCCTACCCAAGGAACCGCACAGAGATGCAATAGACGCCCGATGGCTTTGGTACACTCGGATGTGATGACAAATGAAGTTGCCGATTAAATACAATCCTGAGAAATACTGACATCTAGCGATGGGGGAAAAAACTTTTCTCATCTCGAGAGAAGCCTCTCCCGACGACACTTGCATCTCGAGGCCTAGATGGTCTTTCTCGCATGGAACCTAATCAATCGAAATAACAAGTACAGTAACGTTTTTTATTCTAACTAGGATAGGATCCTATTTCAGACTTTTAACTGTATTAATAAAATTACACTATATGTAGGCTAATAAAGACACCGTTGAAGAACTTCCGGAATAATACTACCTTCAAAATAAAAGACTACTAGGCTACCATGATCAGGCATTCTGGGAATAGTTTTGTAGCCTAGTCAAATAAACCCGAATGCCATGGATGAATATATATATATATATATATATATATATATATATATATATATATATATATATATATATATATATATATATAGGCTAGTCCAAGAATTTAGCTGCATAGACCATGATGATAGCCTATACCCACACTCTCAGGTGTATAGCCTAGGCCTGTCAGTACATAATTGGGCACAGTGCACTGTGTTTTATGTTTAATGCATGGCAAGCATTAACATTTTGCACCACTGTCGATAGCACGATTAAGCAGACATCCCTGTAATACTAACTGGCCAACTAGAATGTCACTTTCGGCCCATGTTCCATGCACTGCCAAATGCACATAAAATGCTGTAACACATTGTTTTTATTTGATGTGTCCACATATAACATGATCACATTTGCAGTATGAATAGCCTACCAGATAGCCTATCACAACAATGACCTACATTTCCAGATTCTGAAACATTCATATAAATGCCTAGCATAAAGGTGGTTCTGGTGGATTTGTTACAAACTGAATGAATTGAATTTAGTCTTACCAGAGAATGTCTAATAAACGGGCTCTGGTCTTCCTCTGTACACACTTTTATTTTGAAAAGGATCATTCTTAGTTCCTGCTGCGTGCATCTCAATGCTGTAAATACAGGAAGTTGCAGAGCCTAGGCAACGATTGTTATGCCTAGGAATTCTCTGGAAGTAGCTCATTGGTAAGCATTTGTGGTCTGCGTTTCTATCCTGGAATTTTTAAATGTTTCTTGAATGTAGACGATATAATTTAGTATGATACCGAAGACCTATAGATGTCACTTTGCCAAATGCATTTTTTCTTATCTCAGTCCACATTACCTCATTGTGGGCCATTGGTCTTAAAAAATGCGACAATAACTGAACAGTGCGCAACCACTCGCCGTCAGACATGGCCGTGGTGCTGAGCAGAATTCATACACTTGCATGATGCGCTTGCGTTTTTTATAATTGTAACGTTAGGCTTTTTCACAAGTCGTCAAGGCCCTCTTTGTTTGCAGATATTTCCAGGACCTGACGGGGTCTACTCAGACTACTCTACACTACATTGGCCTAGCACTAGAGAAATCTAGAGTCGGAAGTTGAACTGGGAGGGGGGAGTGGAAAACATTCTCTGGGCGACTTGCTCTGTCGTTGGCACGGAGCTGGAGTCTCTAACATCAGTGGCTCAGAAAAGTAATCTTGGATATTGACGGCCATCCCTTACCTATCCCTAGAAGATCGTGTTCACTGGCAGACTCTTATCGCGGTCATCATGCTCAAGCTGAGCTGTTCAACTCTTCCCAGAAGTGGAGGGCTGAAATTGACTATTGGCCATTAGTCTGCCTCTCCCTGCCCCTATATCATGGCAATAGTCTTTATGTCTGTTAGTTTTTTTTTTTTTTTAAGTTTTAAAGATTTGTATAGTGAATTTCTATTGCTGTTACTTTCTTGTATTTTACAGTACAATACAGTACAGTAGATTTCAGGGATGGCTGTGGTCAACGCAGAAGTCAGTGAGCTCATCAGGACCCTGCGGAAGAAAGGTATGGGGACTAGCGCTATCGCCAAACATCTGGCCATGACTGGAATAAGACCTTCCTTGAGGACTATCCGCCGTCATTGCCGACGTGTTGTTGTGGAGAAGAAGAAACGAGAGCCGCGTAAAGTGACAAGGTAAATTAACTTTTTATTCTTTAAATATAAATTCAAGTTTGTAATTTTGACATGTTAACAAAAATAACAACAGGCTTTACCAAACTATGCATTGAAACAGTGTGTCTCTTTCAGTCAGGTGATGGAAATAATAGACTCCATCCTCAGAACAGATGATGAACTACCAGCAAGAAAAATAAAAGCCCTTCTCAAAAAAAAGCACAACATAAGAATCTGTTTAAACTCGGTGAGAAAGGCAGTCCAGAATCTTGGCTGGAACTTTGAGAATTCCAGGTAACACTAACGCGTCTCTTTATTATTTACCTATCTGTGATGATCGGGCACTCAACATATCCTTCTTACAGTAACATTTTGATAAATTCTGCTTACAGATTCGTTCAAATGAACCGGGCGAAAAACAAAGACTTGCGTCTAATCCAAGCTCAAGAATGGAAGGCTGCTGGTGAAAAGTTTGATGATGTTCTCTTCACTGACGAGACAACTATGGCACTGGAATGTTTTGCATTGACGTGCCAGAGAGAGACAAACTACAGGGGCATAGCAAAATCAAGAGTGAAACACCCAGTCCAACTGCAAGTTTGGGGTGGGATCTCTCGATGTGGACCTGGCCCGCTTGTCATTTTTGACGGTGAATGATGAAGTATTGAAAGCCCAAGGGTTCAAAATAAAGAATAAGATAAAGCCTATGCAAAATAAAGTGTTACAATGTGTTAACATATTATTTAACCCGCAGGTATTATGGATCAACACTTCTACGCAGAAGAAATCATCAAAAAAGCTGCTGGTCCATACTTACGGGAGTGTTTCCGTATGTCTACACATAGATTCTTCCAAGGTAGGCCAACAATCTGTTTTCCATAAAAGCAACGTGGTGCTGATTAGGCTACTAATGTTTGTTTAATGATTAAGTTGTCCTGTTTGATTTGGTCAGACAACGATTCAAAACACACAGCAAACAGTGTCAAGGCCTGCATTCAAAGTGAGGGGATCAACTGGGTACCGACACCGGCAGAGTAAGTTGCTGTAGTTATTTTAATAATCTAAAGTTAAAAAAAATATTCTGGATGAATACATATCAGAAAATAGGATAACAGTGCAGACATGTGTTTCTGTTTTTAAGGTCGCCGGATCTGAACCCCATCAAGTTAGTGTGGGCTTCCATGAAACAATACATTCTCTGTGAAGCCAAACCCACGAGCAAAGATGCACTGAGCTCTGCAATAGAGTTTTTTTGGCAAAACAAACTCACATCCGATGTCTGTAATAAATACATAGATCATCTGGACGAAGTCATCGACCAGGTCATAGTATTGAAGGGAGACGCAACTGGCATGTGATCTCCCCACAGGCCAAGGGATGTCCAAGTTTGCTCCTTTGTCATCTTAGTATTACTATTCCATATCCAGTGTGTTGTCAATTGCTATTCATTTTAACAAATATTCATAATAAAGTACGTTTATATTGTATACTATCTCCTTCTGATTGATTTGTGTCCCCTGGGATTTTTTTAATAAGGAAAGGAATATTCATGACACTTTAAGTGTTTTTTGACTCAATTTACCCCTGGACTGTTCGATGCAAATTATGGGCACTGCACTCCGAGGGAGATTGTTGGTCCACTGTGAAAATTGTCATTGTTGAATGTGGGGGGGGGGGAATGCTTAGACAGTGCTGTGCAAAGAATTACACAAATAGGCCTACATAAATTGGCTTTATTACTGCTTCTTCAGTTAAGCTTCTCTGTTCAGGATCTAGAGTGAACAGAGTGGCAAATATTAAATAGGCTAAAACTTGGCTATTTGTATAACAATGTCCACAAACATCACTCAATAACACACACAAAGCCAAGGTGAGAGATAGAAGGTAAGAAGGTATTTTCAGGTGGCCTAGCGATTTTTTGGGATTAATTAGAAAGCTTGCTGATCACCACAAATTGCATTTAAATCTGTAGGCGGACTGGGGGTAAACCACTACTGCCCAGGATCTTGTACTACACCCCTGGTAGTCAGACAGTAAGATTGCTGCTCTTTCCTTCTCACGACTGCGCATTCAACAGCTAATTTTTTAGATATCCCGGAGGAGAAACCCTCAATTAAATACACCTATGACTTGACACTCTGGCCTAAAGAAAATGTGCCCAGTGTACAGTGTTTTCAGGTTGCAGCCTGCTCCATCCAATGTTGCAGCCTGCTCCATCCATACTGTAAGAAAAAATAGGAAAGGTTTTCTCTTCGGATTGATACAGCAACGTGGTTTATTCCAGTGTAAAATGGTAGAAAGGTTCACAAAAGTTCAACCTATGCCTTCCCTCGGCATATTCTCTGGAGTTCTCTCTCCTTCGTCCTGTCTGCCTGAACTACTAAAATTACCAACTCAAGTAATTTTATGCTGGTCTCAATGCAAATTAATCTGGCTTCTACCCAGATAACCTTTTGTCCTATGTATATGATAATTGAGTTTACCTCACACCTTTGGCTGGGATGGTTTTCAATGGCTTACCCCCAAAACCCATTCTATGATTGTTGGTGTTTCACACCTCACCTGGGAACAAACTGTCTTGCCTGCCATCAGAACATCAGAACTAATCTTGGTTGGAGAAATGATATCACTCATACAATTCGGCAGGATTCATTTCTTACAATACACATTTTGATATGTGGTATCTCCCCCTAGGAACATCTGTTGTTGTGAAGCTTTGCAGAACAAAATTGACTGCTGTGTGCTGTGCTAGACAGGGGGTTGGATGCCAGGGCCAAAGCATCAAGGCAATCATTGCTCTCCCTAGTCCACTACAGGAACACATAGGCCTCTGCCAGATGATAGATGTGTGAATTATATCAGAATACATATTGCAGATTTGGCTGACATTTTCTGTTTGTACATTTAATCAAGGAGCCATAGACAGCATGAACATTTGCTTAAAGACGAGCTAAATGTCTCTCCACATGCTTCCTGCTCTCCATGGCAATGCTGATAATACCTGACCTTATTATCCTGTTCCACTTGCAGGCCTCAAACAATGCATGCTATGCAGACATGTTCTTCTTGCTTCAAGGTTGATAGATGTATTTAAACTCTTGAATTCTTTCCTCTTGGCTGTGAAGGCCCCAAGCTCTGTCAGGTCCTGCTTTGGGCAAGCTGATGAGCGAAGCCATCATTATATAATGGTGGAAAACCGACTGAGTGGGTGACAGGGGAAGACAGAATAGTTCTCAGGGCAGGGAAGGTTCTGAATAACACAGGGAGGAACCACAGGTGGCAGAACTTGTAGCTTGGACAAATACGTTAGACATTGCTCTACAAACATGGGCAGAACCTTTACAGACTCTAGGGGTCAGTTGGATCTGGTAGTACAACAGCAAATGCCACAGCATTGAAAGGATGCCACACTTGACCCCCACTCAAATCTCTTCTGCCTCTACTGAGGGAATCTGTGTGGACTTACTGTATGCTTTGTGCCGCACCACTTTATATTCATAAGTAGGTTATGTTCTTATACATGTTTTTTTTTTTTTTTAATGTCCTATGTTAACAGTCAGAATTGTGGTGGGATAGAAGAATGTTTCTCTGTTATTTGTTCTCATTTCATCCTATACTGTCCCTGACTACGTGTTAAGAGATAAGGGGGAATATTATGGTTTTACAGTGTTTCACTATTCTGCCCTATTATGCCCTTGAGCAATAGCCTAGAAATCTAGACGCACCCTAGTGGCAGCAAATTACATTTTACTGTGGGTCTGGCTCATCAGGCTACTTGAGCAAGGCACTTAACCCCAAGTCACTTTGGATGAAAAGTGTCTGCTAAATGAATAAAATATAAATGCAATGACTGTGCACTGGCCATGCCTGGCCTGAAGGGGGCACCAGCAGTCATAACATGCTTTTTGGCACTGCCTCCATGGCACACACTTAACCATAACATCTCACTGCATCACTCCAACTTATGCTGCATCACAGTGTCAGGTTCCTGCCTGAAATCTGAAATCTGGGTAGGCTATCATCTCACAATTGTGTCTTCATCCCTACAGTGTTTCAGGGTTTTTCTTGTATGTATGTGTATCAGGGATGTCTTCTTTTCCCTCTGGATCTACCTTGCAGCTTGTAAGACATTTCATGAGTGTTCTATAATGTTGGATAGTTAGTGTCTTCTATTTTGGCATACATTTATCGGCACCAAGGATAGACAAAAGCCCTGGCTGTTTCACATATATAGTTCTCATAGCAAAAATAGCTTAGAACAGCAAAGCATGGATTCCACAAACCTTTACTGAGGTGAAAGGGGAGAGTGTTGCTCACCCTCATTTGTATATCCATTCCACTCAGACAAATGTTTGCATGTCAATGATGCGTTGAGGCAGCCACCAGCCCTGTCCTGAATCTGTCAGTGGCACTCTTGAACTTCACATTCAACCAATATGAGCACTTGCACCAGCTTGCACAGTTGCACTCACTGATATGTTGCATTAATGCATTTCACACTTCCTTCCTCCTATGGTAGAATAGGCCTTTAGTTGTGAAAGAACCTACATTCTGGTTCCAACTGAGCTGTATGGGTATCAATGGTATTGTAGTGTGTCTGAGTTAATGGTTTGCATACTGTTTATTGATAGGCTGTGTTATCTGGCCAATGTTGGGATGGGGTGCCACGCCCCTTGTTCTATGCATGTGTAAACTGATAGTGTGTGTGTCTCGGAGAAGTTAAGTGGAGAGGTTGTGAGGCATGGTTGTGGCCGAAAACAACCGTAATAAAAAGATAACGTTAATTGTATTAAACTTGTTGTGCCTGTATCTGAATAGCAGTGAACATTACAGTATAACTTTGTTGACTGACAAATTCAGGTTTACAAACATGAACAGAAATTATTGTTTAAACCCAGAAAAAAGCTGAATGTGTGTATGACAGGTCTTTGGTAAGAGTTGACTTGGTTGAATAATGTGTTCTGAGCAAATAAGGCTTCCTGAACTTTGATAGACTTTGATAGACACTAAGCTTATAAAAGTAACCTTTGTATAGGCCACATTTCTTATGGCTGACTCATTATAGACCAAATATCTTGACCACACTATGGCCCATTTGGTTCCTCCCACAAAAGTATAAATGCCAGCCTAATATACTGTATGTGGAATTACCTTTGTCTGAAACGGGCATTCAGAACTTTTGTGCAAAATTAAAAGCAACAGTCAGTGCAGTACATGACATGAAACCATCCATTTTCTGTGCACTAAAGAATGTGTTCTCTTCAATATTGTGTGGACACAATTTTAACTCATTTAGTGCCATTTGGCATTTTGTAGACAAAAAAAAGGCATGGATGGTTTCGGAATAAATGAACACCTTCATAACTTCATCAATGTTTCTGTGTAAAATAAGGTCTATTTGACCTGGTGCCTGATATTAGCCTGACGAGAAGAAGGAGAAAGTGGTTGAGTAAGGTAAGGGTGAATACAGAAACTACAGCACATCATGCCATCATCATAAAATGCCGGGACGATGACAGATGATACTTTTAGCATAGGTGACCCCCTACAGGTGACCCTAACAGTCCCTAGCTGAAAAGAGGCTGCAGACACATCAGTTTAAAAACAGGGCTTTAATGACATCACAATTATGTACATGATTTGTCTTTATGAATAAAGACCAATATACTCAGAACAGAGTGGACACAGTGCATGAATGATGTGCAAATTCAAGATGGACACAGTGCTAGGTTTGTAATTGCTTATAGAGGACCACTAAAACAATGGCAGAATGACAAAACTTTATGTTAAGGTAAAAGTTAAAGTAATGTGGTCAAATCCCAAAGGCCACACCATTCTACTCAATTCTACAATTGAATTCTAATCTTTATGATTTAGTCAGAAACATCAACTTGCAAATTGCATTTTCATTCTTCACTCCTCATCCGATTCCTGAAGTAAAGACTTCTGTGAGCTATCCACAGTGTTTTTTCTGAGTCCCATCTCCATATTAGACGTTGGCTTGTTGACACAGCTCCCCACAACCCTGTTATGACAGAGAGAATAAAGCTGAAGTGTCAGGTTAGGTCAAGACTAGGTACAGTGCCCTCCATTATTGACACCCCCGATATAGGGATGAGTAAAATTCACATCTCTGGGAAAAAAATAATTTTGGTCATTTATACCATTTTAATTTCTTATGTGATCTGCCTTTTCTATGTGTGCTCATTTCTGTACTCATTGTGCCTTGTCAGATGAGAAAGGTATGTGCCCAATGCTGATGGTATGTAGAGGTCAGAGTTCACATGTGCCCAATGCTGTAGGATGGAATGTAGAGGTCACATGTGCCCAATGCTGTTGAATGGTGTGTAGAGGTCACATTTATCTGAGGCCTCTAGACGCCAGGCAGGGAATGGCTGTCAGTGTTACCAGGGTAATGCAGTCGCCACTGTAGAGGCGCCTGAACGTAGGCCTTAAGGAATGGAGTGAGGTCTTAGAATGCCAGACGGTGATGGTCACCATGCATAAGGCTTTATGTTTCTCCTATAACAAGTTAACACCGAACTCTGATTTCAAGTGGTTTTAATATAGCCTAGGTGAGGTAATCATTGTCTGAGTCATGCTTGTGAGGCTTAAGATTCTGGAAGATCCTGTTGAGATGGTATAAAAGGGTCTGAATTTTCTTTGTCTTCAGATCTTGAGGGTGTGACTACCTGATAGTCTCCGTACCATTATAAAGCTCTCTGTGAATTTCAAGTATCACCAAACGACTCTGTCTGACTATAGCAGCAGTTTTTATACTCGTAGCAGTTTTTATACAACACATCCAATATAGCATATAGCCTACAAGCATTTTCTATCTTTACACATATACACACACATGGCATGCAAACGTTTGGTCACCCTTGGTCAAAATCTCTGTTACTAGGCCTAGTTGTAATACCTGAAGATGAGTGGTTGATATCACTTTGGATGGAGCAAATAGATGCATCTACCTAACAGACACGTGCGAATACTGACGACCGCCACAAAGTGCCATGCCCAGAAATACAAACACAAAAAGCCCAGGAATTACCTTGACACCAGTAAACTCAAATCTAGCCAGATATGTGAAACCTACATATCATAATAACAGCAATATAGCCAGTTTAGCAAACTTTGCCACTGATCAGAGCTAATAGGAAACCCTCAGTTCCCAGTGCTCTGCAACAGATTTGAATGCTTTTGTGAAAGTGGCTGAAAGTAGAGAGCGATCAAACCACAGTAGAGAGTTGGACACCAGCAAAGAGCAGCTCATTCAACATACCTGTTCAACCCACAACCTTCATTCTTGATGACTGTTGAAATGACATTGTTACATTAGACTATACTGTATGCTGCCTTCGAAATGCAGCCGTCTTTGACACAAAAAAACAGACTTTCATAAATAGTGTCAAAACAATATCAAACACTTTGTGCATGTTGGTGCAAATGGTAGAGAACGTTGCCACTCACAAAAAGACTTTAAAGACCCTCTTCAGTAAAAATGGTTAGTGTCAGTTAAATGTGAATATGTCCATATAGTGTTTTATAAGATTGGCACATCAGGACCAAAATAAGTAGTCTCAAAGAGGAGGTATCTGACAGCCTGGAGTTCTCCTATCACAAAGCATAGAATTTCAAGACATATAGCACTGAACTCAGCTGAATAGGAACCAAAGGAAGGAACCACTATCTTTTCTCCATTCACCTTTGGCACCATCTGCTAAACGCTCGCCAGCCATAAGCAGTGAACAAGAGGAAAACAAGAGCCCTCTAAACCGAAACAAAACTATTTGCGGTGAAGCAGACGAATGCCTGCAGCAACAACAACAGCACAGCAAACCGAGTCAAATGAACTGGAAACCAGGAGTGTAACTGTGTCTTCAATATGGGGGATGGGGCAGGGACAGACACTGCACCCCCCCTTAAAAACAAGTATTGACTGATCTGACTTTCCGTCAGAGAATAGGGTCTACACTAAAACACGCATACATGATCTGTTACCTCACCTATTCTCCAGATGTCTGCATGATCTGTTACCTCACCTATTCTCCAGATGTCTGCATGATCTGTTACCTCACCTATTCTCCAGATGTCTGCATGATCTGTTACCTCACCTATTCTCCAGACGTCTGCATGAAAACATTTAACTCACTAGGGAAATGGACACGGCCATGGGCTACCCAAAACACTTGCTATGTTTTTATAAACAGAATTTTGTGTGGATATCATAGTGCTTAGGCCTTAGGCCTATCCGACCAGATTAGTGCCAACAGTCAGTGCGTGGAGACAGTGGTTCTGCAACTGGCATGATCACACACACTGGTGTGCTTGAGTGAGAGGTTGCTTTCATAAATGGCGTGCTTTCTCACAAAAGCATAGAATCACTAGCTGGCTACGATTAAGCATTCTCCTTCACCAACCTTTGAGCGACCTTTCGTTTTCAGAATGTTCATTATATCCATAACCTTAAGTCTTTCTTCTGTGATTAGCAAGCTACCACCAGAAACCAATGATCATGTAAGATGACAATGTTTAAGGGGGACAAACACCACCGTTTTGAAAGTTGAGGGTGACACGTCCACCCTGTCCACCCCCGAATAACGCCCCTGCTGGGAACAGAAGAAAACATCTATGCGCTATCACAGGCAGAATGAAACTGGAGCAGCAGAAGCAAATAGAACACACAGCCCCAATAGGGCACAGCAAGAACACTCACTGTGTGTCCAGGGTTGAGCCTTGAGCTGACAGAGACAGCAAAGATGATAAGGCCCTACTTATGGAAAACAGCAACAAACCACAGACTCAATATCCCCGTCTGAGAACACGATTCGAGCTGGGTTTCTTCATCATGATGACAGATGTGAAGACAAACCACCGGATGCACCACCACGCCAGCCCACCCTCCCCCTCTCGCCTGCAACTCTTCACCTCTAGTTTTCTCTAAAAGAATAATGGTGCTGGTGCAGGAAGGAAGGCCATTTCTCCATCCCTCCATCCCTGAGAGTCCACAGGCATCACTCAGCCGAAGATAGATAGATAGATAGATAGATAGATAGATAGATAGATACTTTATTGATCCCCAAGGGGAAATTCAAGAGCACAACACATCCCCTTCCCTCGTCACTGTTCCTGTCTCCACCTTTTGTTGCCATCTCCTTCCCAACTCAGCCTTTTGGTCATATCCTTGACCTTGGACGAAGGGTCTCAATGTCCAGTCCACAAGGACTTTGCTTTGTCTACTCATTTCTGTATCTTATTTTGTGTGTCACACATGCCACACATTCAAAACAGATCTTTGGCTGTAAGAAAATGATCACATAACATAACATAACACAAGTGCTCACTTTGAGCTCAAGTCCTCTGTCAGAATCTGTAGATGATTCACAAATAATTTTAATCTGAAAATGGTAAATATTGTGGATAACATTGCTCCATTAACAGTCAAAACTGTCACTGTCAAAAAGAAAGCACCATAGTAACTAAATATAACTGTTAACTTCCAAGAAAGAGAGTGTTAAAAATAAAATGACACGATTACCATACAAGCGTAAGATCCACTATCAAATCTATAAAGAGATCCTTGTGTAATGCTGAAATATGCAAAGCAAGTCGATGTTTTATCTGCAACGTAGAACTATGAAGAATACTCATGTGCCATTTTTTTTTAACAACTAAGTAAACTTGGTTAATAAATGCAACATGATTGTGTCTTTTGTCCAATGTAAAACTGATCAAATCAGGCAGAGCTTACCCTTTCAGGATGTACAAAACCCAGTTGCTCAAGTTCAAGAATACTGTTTCCATAAAGCAGGCAGCCATATGTACCACTGCACCTTCCAACGCTGCGTGTTACTGAGAGGCTTCTAAGCCAACCTGGCAGGATTACTCACCTCCAGACAACTGCATAGTTCACACCAGTGATGAGCAGCGCTACAGCATAGTGCCAGCAGAAGCACATGGTTATGAACATCATGTTGTTGTGGTCGGTCTGGTCCCACTCCGGTCCACTAAGTGGGTACAGCACAAAGCCAATCTAAAGAGAGATCAACCGTGAAACATTGAGTAATGCAAAACGAGTAGTGGAGGAGGAACAAAAACCCACACTGAGAAGTGAGAGCTCAACCACAGCTTAAGCAACATCTTGTCACAGTTGACATAATTAAATAGGTGTTAATCAAATTATAAGACCACGCTGATCTTAAGCACACTAGTGTTCCCTTCGCTACATCCCTTAGAAGCGTTTTAAAAACAGCTGGTTGAAATAAATGCCCATTGAACATGTGCACACTTTATAACCATTTATTTATGTCCACATGAAAGACAATGGTGCAGGGACACAAATAAATGCAGTAGAATACATACACAAACTTATGGACCAGTGCCATACAGCAGAGGGATGTTCAAATTCACAAACATAGGTGAACGTTTGCGAACATTTGCAAACAGGTTTCTGTTTGCCTTGAGTTTTTGGCGAATGTCTGCAAACAGGGGGGGTAGTTCTCCAAGAACATACAGTGGAGCTGGATGCGCGCTGGACAAAGTGTCACTGTTACAATGGAATGTTCACGCCACATTGTTCAAATTGAACTGTTCAGAGAAAACATGCTCGCCACAAACGTTTGTGTCTGTTTGCCAAATGTGAACGCAGCTCAGGTCTTTACAATATCACTCAATAACACTAATAGCAGACGTGGCACAGCACGCGCGCGCACACACACACACACACACACACACACACACACACACACACACACACACACACACACAGACACACACAGACACACACACACACACATACATACCTGGTAGAACCAGGAGCCTTGAAGGATGGCCAGGCTGCATCTAAGGATCTCTAGTACAGCATTCTCCCTGAGGAAGACTTCCAAAGCCGTACTGGCGGCGCCACCAAACACTGCCACCAGCAGGAGAGAGTGCACGTGCGTGTCCAGCATAGGACGATTGTGCAGGTGGTAGTAAAACAGAAATCCTGAAGAAGACAAGGAGTACGTACGGCAAAGAGAAGTTATAGACTTGTATGGTCAGTACAATTTAATGGTTAGGTGTGTCTTTTCATTGTCAGAAATAAAACTGCCTTGACAGAGAATAGGAAGAAAAAGTGTGTGTGTGTGTGTGTGTGTGTGTGTGTGTGTGTGTGTGTGTGTGTGTGTGTGTGTGTGTGCGCGCGCGTGCTGTGCCACGTCTGCTATTAGTGTTATTGAGTGATATTGTAAAGACCTGAGCTGCGTTCACATTTGGCATCATTTTGAATTCATCTTAAGACGTAAACAAACCTTCCACAAACAGAGCGAGAGCGAGCGCCATGCGGTCGAGGCCCTGAGGGGCGAAGCGTGAGGTGGCACAGAGGATGTCGGCTGCGCCAGAGAGGCCGTAGAAGAGATACATGGTGCTGTGCTGCCAGTTCATCAGTTTGACCCAGCCACCATTGTACAAGTGGGCGTGCGGCCCATCTGGGACAAACTGTTCTGCCATAATGCCTGAAACGCAAAACGTACCCAAACGCATAGTATATCATACAATCTTCTGTGGAGAAACCTTGCAACTAACCAAATGATGTATGATTGTTTGAATAGAAATAAAAGGAAAATCAGGAGAGAGGTCATAGATAACAAAAATGAAAGATGTAATATTTATAACATTTACACAGTACATATCAGAGACTAATCTTATTCATTTTAATCATCCAGCTTGGAGTCACAAAAAACAAATCACTCAATCTGAGTCTTTAAACGTCTTGCATGTGCATGGACAAGTAACAAGAAACTGCACTGACATATCAGCGTACATTTTGAGAACTGTGAAGCAGAAAATGGCCTTATTTTGCTTTCTCTCTGATCATCTCTTCAGCAATGAAATCGATCACTGTATTATTTTTTAGTGACCACCATTGCCTTTATGGCCTATGCCAGATGTCAGAGGTTGGCACACATTAGACTACTGTGTGTGAATGCAAAGGCTGGTATTGCAGCAGGTACCCAACACATTTTAAAATCTTTATCTAACTCCAAATACTATTTAAACCTTCGATTTTAGTGAGATCTTACCAACAAAGGCAAAAAAAACTTTCAACGATCCCTCAATCAAATCGATTTTCCGGGAGACAGAAGGTGGTTTCTTCCTTCCTGTGATGAAGCGTTGCCGGCAGCACCGTATCCAAGGCGCCTTCACGGACCACCACAGCCCAAACAGCAGAAAGAAGCTCCCTGGCAGTGCATGCCCCTTAAAGTTGGCCATCCTTTTCCAGTCTACGGACTGAAAGAGAAGATAGATAGATAGATAGATAGATTGATAGATACTTTATTGATCCCCAAGGGGAAATTCAGGAGGAGAAACCTCTCAAACATGCAAACAAACATGTCAACATGTTTTTGAAGTGACAGTTTGCATCAGTGTTATTTGATCATTTTCACTGGTCTTGCATCACAAATTGATGGACTTAAATGCAGGGAAGTGATGTAACATGCTAACAAAGTGAGTTGCCTATAAAATAATATTGAAAGGAAATGAACACTGTACTCCACCAACTAAACCTCTAACTCGTCACCAATGCCTTGGAGAGCCATGTTATGCAGAATAGCTCATTAGGCCTGCGAGGCAGGTCAGAACCTGCCTGTGGCTAATAGCCATTAAAGCATCCTGAGCAACTAGATTGTGATGCTGTGGCAAAATAAAGGCTACTAGCCACAGAATCACTCAAATAGGACTTTTTCTGATCATATTAATAAGTGACACCATCATCATCTGATGACACATACGTTTAGGTTATGCCTGGAGAGGTAGGATACAGGCTAAAATACAACACTTAATAAGCCTGTTGGCCTTGTCAGCATTTGAGTGCATGGTGCATATTACCTAGTTTATAGTTTACAGGCCATAGTTTGCATGGCAATGGCCCTATCAGAAGAAGTCACTCGAAACCTAGCCTCTATCACAATTCTGAAAGAAATGTTAATCTTTGTCTGCTCTGGTGAGAAGAAGAAAGACATAAACCTTCTTGAAATATCATTATTTATGTTTTTTGTAGTTGTTTAGTCTTCATCTGTTGAAGGATAAAAAAATATTTCATTTCAACATTTCATTATGGCAAATGCATGATCACTGACAATTTTCGATACTGTATGTAGCCTAATATGAAATGTGTGTTGGAGTGGACATCTGAAAGAAATTTATTTTTTTGCCATAAGATCAAATATCTGCATTCAATATATTTGTTATTGTTCTCTGGGTTAACCTCATTTAACTATACTGGTTAAACATATATAATTTAGGCCTACCTTTTATAGAATATTTATAGAAAATGTGTTGGAGTGGACAAACTGGAGGCAAACTTTAGTGGTTAAGTTCTATAACTATATCAGTAATTATGATGTTCACATTGAATGTGGACATTTTGATGCTAAAGTTCAAACAGTTCGCCTATTTCATCGACATCACAATTGTATCAAGGATACAAGGATACAAGGAAGTTTATTGTCACATGCAGAAAGGCTAGGCAATCAAGGACATGGGTAGGAGAAATCAAAAATAATAAATAAAAAGTTTATAATGGATTTCAAGGATATAATGGAAGTATATAAAGTATCATTTAATGTCCTAATGTGATCCAGTTTTCTGCCCACAGTAAAATATTGTTAATATAAGGTGTTGAAGTGGCGTGTAGGCCTAATTTTAAAATCAAACGTCAATTTAAGGACAACAATATTGGCTGTGTTTTGTGTGCTCCTAAGTCTAGTCATAACAACATCCAAATTAATCACATATTTTGAGGTACAGACATGTAGCCTACTATACGGAAAATGTCAAACGCATACTCTCATCAGTTACCTAGTCATGCATGTGAACTATATGTTCAGTGTTCGTATGATCCATTTTGGTATGCTGCGATACTGGCATGGGTTCTCACACACACCACCGTGTGGAGTAGGCTAGGTTAGGCTATGGAGTCTGCATTCGTTGCGGAAGAACACGTTGGACCAGTCGGTCAAGTTGGTGACAGAACGCTTTTAGGTTTGTCATAAATAAATTGCCTATGGTCTTCATTGTTGCTCAAACTGAAAAAAATGTGCATCGGTTGTTAGGTAGGCTTTTCGAGTTTATTACGCCCTGTATGCAAGTTTAATAATGTACAGTAAGTCGTTGAACTTTGAGACGCCTTGATCTTTTCTCCATTATAAATTGTTAATTAGACTGTGATTATCCTAGAGACTAAACAAAACAGTAGATGTGTTTCGCCCATGCTTGACATTAATATTAATATGTTAGACATAGCCTATGAGACCTTCTCGTGAAAAACTGTTATCAAATAGGCTAAGGGAATCATAGCCTAATTGATCATTTTAGCCAATCATAAAAGGGCGCACTTACAAGATGATCAGAGTAACATGATTAGATTATGATTATAATCATTTTTTTCAACAGTTTGACAATCGTGAAGCTGGTGTAAGGACCTTACCTGAGCTGTGGCTTTTCTCCTAGATCCTCGGCCGTGTGTGGCGCTTGCAGACCAGTCTGATGGGACGCACCTGTCACCACCCCGCCTTTGGGTGTATGCGCGCTTGTGTGCGTGCCGTCGCTTATGAGGGCAATTTGTAACCCTGATGGTGTCTTCACTGGCCACTTAGTTGTGGTCAGTCGAACGCAACTAATTACTTTGAGGGTTTGCAATTCTAGTCAGGATAATATTCTTATATTATTATTAGTCAGTGGGTTTCTGAGGGCACAGCACGTTGGATGACATGCGGTAAATTCATCATTCATTTCACATAGCCCTTGAACTGAAATGATAGCTGACCATTATTGCTATAGACCTGTATGTGAAGGTTGAAGTTGACCTTTGTGTTAATATAAGAATGTCTGACATTGTATTTACTTTTCAATTCAGTGCCCTACAATTCTCTCTCTCTCTCTCTCTCTCTCTCTCTCTCTCTCTCACACACACACACACACACACACACAAACACACACATACACACACACACACACACACACACACACACACACACACACACACACACACACACTTGTGTTTAGTACAAGTATCAACTGAGTTGAATGTGCATGAATGGCTAATATCACTGTCATCAGTCATTCCATTAGGTAGACTACAGCGGGATATATTTACTGTTGGTGGTGGCTTGGGTTGGGTAGGGATAGGGAAGTCATGTGTAGGTTAATGTGTAAACTACCTTTGCGGAAATGAACAGAGACCTGAGGGAAAACATCATGTATGTGGGTTGATTCTTCCAGTGAACTTTGGCCCTCTCCAAAGTTTTATGGCCTGCATCCACTCAATAGCCACAATATTGAAAAGCACCTGAGCTAAAGTAATGATTAACTTGACCGAATTGTTAAGTTTACGCTTTCAGAATGACTAATCATTGTATCTTAATTTAATTAAATCCTTGACGATTAATGGCATAGAAAACTGTTATGATGATTATTCAGCAATGGTGTTCGCATTCTCAGAGAATAATTTAAGTTTTCTAGGGATGAGAAATCTACATTTTCCGGGAAAACGTACACGCATATTCACACAGTGCCCAAAAGCTTAAACTTGACAAGATGAAACAAATAACAAAGAACAAAAACAGCATCCGTAATGATTACTTTCAGTGAAGAACATCAATGCAAAAACACAACAGCACTAAGACATCTGAGAGTGCGTTTGATTCAGTCACTTTAATGGATCCTAAGGTCACACACTTCCTCTCTAGGTGACTCCATGTCAAGATTGTCCTAAACTGTTGTTAATATGTGAATTCACCACCTTCAGTTTTCCAGTTAAAATGTAGCAAAACACATGGGACATGTGGGAGTGAATAGGACCATTTTCCATGATAACAACATGACACACTCAACTGCCACTTCCACAGGTATCTGGTTTCACTCGCCATGGCATCTCCCACCGATAGTCCCTCTGGGCCTCTTGTGGGTGATTCAGGGCAACGGGGCTTAGATGATGGCACAGAATATTTTCTTCTCTCTGAAGGGATTTTCTGAGGAGGGGACAGGGGCCACCAGTGGATCCTCTTTGGCATGGGCCTCACAGTATGCCATCAGCTCTGCTGCAGCTTTGGACACCTGCAGGGACATCCAGTACATTTTCATCGTGTGTGTGTGTGTGTGTGTGTGTGTGTGTGTGTGTGTGTGTGTGTGTGTGTTTGTGTAACTTTCAGGATTATTCCTGAAATGAGGACTACATTGATTTGTACTCAGTTGTACTTCTTGACCTTGTTCAAAGCTCATGGTGATGAGCGCATGGCATGTTCAAAGGCCTGTTTAATGCACCATACACATACAAGACATATGGGAATTATATGCAAAGCTCTTTACTCACCATCATTCTTTCAATATTAACCTCCAACTTTAGCTGTTCAACGGTTTTTCTGGCATCTGCGATCTTGGCCATGTTGTTGGACATGTTGCCCTGGCTCTGTGGCTTCCCACCTTGCTGGCCACAACACAGTACAGTCACTGGGTCTGCTGCGTATCAGCGTGTTGTTTTAGTCATCATTTAAACTTTACAAATATCAACAAATCTGACCACATGACTGATTATCTGTTACTGTGTGTAATGATCTGTTTCCTGCTACATGTAACTATGTAGCTGCTTGCCACTTGAACTTGAGCTCTAATTTGAACACTGTAAGGCTCTCTGGTTAATTTTTAATAGTTTAATTTCAACTTCAAGGTGTCACTCATAACCTGCCTTGGAGAGCTCTCACAGTCTTCCTGAAATATGATTTTTGACAGGTATATTCAAACAAAGATCAGCTAAATTGATGGATCATTTAAACTATTGCATACTGCCTCAAAGAAAATAGGAAAAAGTCCCTCAACATACAAAACTATGACATTCATCTGAGCAGTCAGTGTAACAGCGCCCTCTAGAGGCTCTTTCGCTCAGTTTCCTTGCAGGTAGTCTTGAAAGTCTACAATGCCCCCGAGTTTATAGGAATTCCAACTTCGTGTGGTGTTCCATTGTAATTTTTTATCGTAGAAAGTCAGAATTCTTGACTTTCGAATTTGTCGAATTCGAAAATGATGAAATTCCAACTAGAAAATATCTGACTTTCGAATTGTGGAAGTCTTGGATGCAGCATAATTGATTACTAATTGGGAAGCACTTGTGTACCTCTGCATAAAAGGCTTCCCCAGGGCTGAGCTCATCCCAATAGGTTACTCTTGCATATTGGGCACACTAGCTTGCACAGCACCTCATCTTTGCATATTACATCACACCACAGCATACTGGATTGAACCTTCATGTATCCTTTTTATTATAAATGAGTTAATAATGTTTAGTTCATGTGTAATGCTCCTGTCATCCACACTTTGTATGTCAAGGACAACTTGTCCCTGTAAGTCAGAATGAGAAAAAAAGATATTCTTTCCCTAATCCTTGCTGTTTGCTGTGTCACCTGGCTCTCTGAGAACAGGCTGATGTTTGTGCAGTGTTTTTGTTTTGCTACTGTTCAGCGGGCCACAGCTGGTGGAGGTTGACTATGTGCCTTGGAGGAAGAGGGAGGGGGATCGAGAAGAAGGACTCCTCTGAGGATCAGCACATCAACATCTCCCACAGCTTTTGTCTGATGCCCACAATATAACAGCATATATGATAATAATAATAATAATATTAACAGTATTATTATTATTATTATTAATAATAATAATAATAATAACAATAATAATAATAATATATAACATTTCCAGCCAGAGTTACTTCAACAATAAAACACTGCAAAGCTTTAAATATTCTGTCATTCTCCTACAGAGAAAATAATGGCCATAATCACCCATAATTTGCAACAGACATTTTAGTTGATTCAAACATTCCTTGCAAAATATTTGGTTTAAATATGTGTATATATGAAAACATCATTTTGCTTTTCAAACACCAATAAGAATGATTAATTCTAAAGATTTCAGTGATAATACATGTCTATTCTAGCAGTATGTTTGAAGCTCTCTGTGAGGGACTTACGCTTTGCAGAAGTGTGCCTCCCAAATCCAAGGGAATGAACAGGTGGAGAAGGGGCCACCAGTGTACAGCTTCTTCAGGATGTGCCAGATGCCAGCGTGCTCCACCAGTAAGTTCCTTAGACCTAAGCAGTAGTCTGGAGACTGAGTGGGAAGGCAGGGCTGGGCTGGGCTGGAGCGGGGGGCGGTGGGGTGGGGGTGCTGGAAAAGGTTGCCTCCCTTTATAATTAGTGCTCCCTCCTTCCCCCCCATACTGGGCAGAAGAGACTACCAACTGGCAGCATAGGGTATGTGACCTTATCTGTGTTGCACAGTATACAGGTAATTGCTTAAATGAAAGGAAGTGCTTCAACAAGACATCAGAATTATTTATTTACCCTTGTACCCTTGCTGTTGAACACACCATATCTTATTTATATTCAGATGATAGATGCTCTACATTTTCAGTATTAATTATAGAATGCATGTGTAGGCCCGTCAATGACTTAATTTATTATAATGAATTACTTTTATAGGCCTATATGTTTTATGAAGTCTGTAGATTTCAAGTATATTGTACTTATTCATAAACAGGTTATAAATGTCAATCCTGGTGGAATATATGGTCCTATATGACAGTACAGTATGCCACATTTCAGCTGATTGGGAATCCAGTGAATGAGGGGCAGTGTCTTGTGTATGTGTGTGTGACATATGCAAATCTAAAGGGAAGAATAACTTTTTCCCTAAAGCCTGATCGATAGACTGTACAAAGCACGTTTGAGAACTTTAACATTATTTATTTAGTCATTTGCCTGAATTTGCATGAATATTGCATTCCTGACACTCATTTTGAATATAAAATGCACAACAGTTTACATTCTACAGGTTATAACTATGTTTAATGTAAAACTTGTATTGGCTACACAAGTAGCAAATATTAAAGCAATTGGCTGAAAGGATCCTCAAAAACAAACGTTGAACTATTGTACTCCAAACTTTACCATAACAATATATATGGATTTTATGAAAATAAAATGAAAGATTACAATATTACAATGTTTAAAATACAATCAATTACAATTTAATTTGTAACTTCGATCATTAAAAAACATATGTGGCTCAGACTTTTAAGGAATGTTCAAGCATTTTCATTGCAGAGAAAGAGCAAACGTATTCAGTTGCAACATCACCATGTAGGTACTAATTTGCATTGTTGGACGGAAAAAGAGTTAAGGGGTTCTTTTTGGAAAATACGCCACGAATGAAGACACACTAAAGCTAAAGGAGCCATGGCCAGGGCTACCCTGATAAACCAAACTCATGCACGGAGTTAATAGAGTCTGATCACTCACGATTGGGAAACATTTCCAACACTCCCATTGTGACAGGTGTAGACTTTGCGTTAACTTTGAAATCATGTTTGGCTTGATGTGGAATACTGCCATGTGCATCCCAGTCTCCTGGCACATCTGCATACACATGTTCACATGAAGGAGATTCTGAGGTTATGTTGTGCTGCTTAGATGGCAATCCTCCAAGGGCATCCTGTTCCTTTCCCTCCTCTATCCACCTTTGAGACACTCGGCCTGAAACAGCTGAGCCCCAGTGAACAGTGGCAAAACAAAAATACTTCTCACCTGCAATGATCTCCAGTTTCACTCTGATTTAAAAAAAAAGAACTTTCATAGTTTTGATGCTTAACCAACTACCAACTAATTAGTGCAACATTCAACTGCAACATTCAATAGCAGAAATTCATCCTTGTTCACCAGTCTGGAGAAGACCAATATAAAGGCATTTTTACTAAAAGGAAGTCCCAAGCCTTTCTCTGAACCCATCTGCACCAAGCATTCTGTCATGAAAAGGTCAACATTGTCGACCTGTATGTCTCCAAATAGTGGCTATACTGGTCATGCTATCAGAAGTGGAAAATACATTTTAAGAAAGAACTAGTTTTAGCATTTTATGGAATTCCATGGCATTTGATAATGCCATATCCTGCCATAACACTAATAAACCTTCATAAAATGTCTAACCCTCATATTTAACCCAGACCTAAGACTTTGCACTTTGCCCATCATTGATCATGGAATTAAAATAGCAAGGTGCTATAGTGATTAATAGGTCAGAGCGAGGGATTTGAATTTCAGATGATCCAGCTCAAGTCTTGTCAGCACTAATCATTATTCTGTATATTTTTATTTGTGTGTGTGTGCGCGCGCGTGTGTGTGCGTGCCTGTTGATCCTATTTCATTTTATCCTATTTTATTATGTATCTCACACTCTTCATTTAACATCTAAAAAAATAGGTTAATGTAGAGTAATTCATCAAAATACAGTCTTTTGTCTAGAAGTACAGGAAAGGTGTGAACAGAATATACTGGTTTCATGTTTGTGTTTGAACTGTTAACATGACTAACTGAATGGGAAGCGTATCAGTACTTTATTACCCTCTACTGGAAATGGTGAGATACTGCAGCTCGTGGTGATGAATGCACTAACTTTATAAAGTCTCTGCTTTGTCTTAGTGGTCAAGGGCCAAGATGATTAATCATCATGAGAACAAAAAAGAAAAATAATTCATAAATGAATACCAAGTATACATACACAGCTTTAAACATCTCAAATTCAAATCCCTCTCTCTGGCCTATAGGTCACTGGGTCTGCACCTTGCTATTTTAATTCCATGATCCAGCTTTCCCCTCTCGTCCACTACTGTCCTCTGATGAGCGTCTGCTATATGTCAGCCTTCCATCAACACTAAAAGGTCAAAGTGAAGACTTTACCAAGTGCTATTCGTTCTAGAGATAGCTTTGGGATCTTCAAAATAGAATAAAATAGAATAGAATAGAATAGAATATACTTTAATGTCCCCATGGGGAAATTTGTCTTGGGCTCATCAAAGCATAACCCAGTACATACATCAACATGGACATGACAGACAACACGTTACATAATAAATAGAAACATTGACAGCACGAGCTACAGCACAGAGGAGCCCGTTGGCAAGAATGTGAACTGCCCATGGAGCTCCAATTACACTAGAGTAGATGGTAAAAAGGATGGCAGTTAAAAAAAGTTTCTAAAGACTTATCTGGTCACCTTATTTTCCCTTACAGTAGAGGTGGGTATATATATATATGTTGATGGTTATTCCCTTACAGTAGAGGTGGGTATATATATGTTGATGGGTATTGGTATTATCCTGTTCAATTCTATTTAGTGTATTGATAATATTGGTGGTTTTGTCTCTTTGATGTTATGAGATGTAATGCTTATTGGTGTCATTTGTAAGTCGCTTTGACAAAATCACCTGCTGAATGTCATAAACATATTTATAGCCAATCAAGAACAATCTAGTTTAAAATCCCGAAGTGGTTTGGTCAGATGACTTCAAGACCTGTCTCAAAGATCACTGCGGCAGTTCAGGTTGTTTCATAAGACATATTTATGTTTCTGAGTATAATGTAAGGGCTCTTAGTGTCCTTTTTAATTACTTCATATCTTCTTAATATTGTTATTTTCTCTTTGGCAATATGCCACATTAGTTATCATATTTACACTATTGACCATATATTACCAAATGTTGTAAAATATTACCACAGGAATACTTCACCACTGTTACTCAACCAGCTTGATTTTTTTAAATACCGTAACTTTTCTGTGCCCTTTATTACTACTTTCATGTTACACCCAAGCACTCTTAAATAACCACATACCAGTCTTCAGTACACTATCATCAGCTGTTACAACCCCATGAGGAATCTGGAGTGTCTCCTGGACCTCGACCATAAAGGCATCCTCTGGCTGCTCGGGTGTAAAGCGAGCACTTCTTCCCCCACGACCTATATTGTAATTTTGCTCCAATGAATATTTCATGCATATTGTGCTTACTGCGGCTAAACAGTAGACCCGGTGGGGGGAGAGGGTGTTGAAAGGAGCAATGCCTCACGGTGGGGCAGAATCTGGTGATGATGCCTGTCTCTCAGGAGGACTGTGGAACTCTTGGCCCCCTATAGCCCACTAATGTTCCACCATTCAATATTAATGAGAGCTAAGAGAGGATCACTTCTGCTGTGCTAAAACACCAAATGAATTTGATGTTCTGAATTTGTCTGTATAATATAATGCATACAGGCAAATTATTTCTTTTTGAGAGTGAATATGATTAATATATTTATTTAAAGTAAAGGAGCAAACTTTAATCACTTTTTGACATTGTTAATACAGTGGTTGAAATATAGTCTTTTCAAAAAACATTAATGCACAATATATGATCACTTAACTGTATGAAATGCTATACAATTAATGGTAAAAAAAACTTTTCATGTTAAAAACTTAATATAAATTGTTTTACCTTAAATACAAGAAATCACACATAAAGCTATAGATCTCTATGATATCCATGAAAGACTCCACTGACTTGCTTAAGCACTTCATGCACAATCCTGTTTGCTTCTCTAAATTGATCCTGATCATAACACTAAGCTAAACTGAACATAGGTCAATGAGCCACTGTGATCTAATTCTCACGTAGGAGACTAACGTAACTAAATCATTTTAGGCAAATGACTCTTAATCCAAGATGTTGCTGTCTGCTCGCACCAGCACAGTCACAATAGTGTGCACACCCGTGATGGGCCGTGGTCAGGCCCAGCAGTCGGCACGTGCGCGTGGCCGTTCGGGGACTGCCGCTGCCGCTGCTGCTGCTGCAGGACCTCAGAGGAGCCCAGCTGCAGGTGGAGGAGGGCCGTCTGGGCGCGCGTCTCCTGCAGGGCCCGCCGCGCCTCCTGCAGCTGCTCCTGCAGCCCCAGCATCTCCCTCTGCCGGCTGCCGCGCTCCCGCTCCAGCACCTCCACCTGCTGCAGGAGGTGAGCCGCCATCGCCTGTGCAGACTGGAGCTTTGAGGGGGTCAGAGACTCGTCAGGCAAGGCAGGACTGTAGGCTCATATCTGTTACATTCATTACTTTTTGTCTAGAAAGGGATCAAGTGAAGTGAAAATGCTCCACAGGCCAGACTCATGGGACTAAGCTGGATGTGAAAAGAAAATGGTGTTGATATCAACACAACAAAACATTAGTCCTTCATGTGTTTGTGGGTCTGTGTATGGAAGACATTGCCTGACAGAAGAATTCTGCTTTAGTGATCTCCAGTGATCTCAAATTCTGAAAATAATTTGAAGTTAGGAACTGGTTTAGAGCTGTATTTCTTGCCTGTGGCATGATGGATGGATCATGCCACAGGTTGTTTAGTGTACTGTATAACTACTCAATCCCCTGATGCATTTGAGATGTGTGCATACTCAAAGTGAAATGATTGCTTACCTGGACTGTCAGCTCAAAAGAGGAGCATTTGAGCTGTTCCAGTTGTTCCACTTTGGTTTTGCAGGCAGTGAGTATGTCAATGAGAGTGCTGTTGCATGCTGTACTATCCCTTTTCCTGATGCTCACATCTTCCTGCATTTGGTCCTCACATATATTCTCTTCTAAGTCAGCTATGGTACCTGTAGAGTTCCTCAGAACACCGCTCCCTATAGTAACGCCCATGTTGGCGTGCCTGTGTTTCTCCTTAAGGTCCTGTAGAGAGGTAACAGATGATCCAGTGTCATTCAGTTCGGATCCAATGATAACAATTGTCCGCTCTAATGAGGAGTTGGTTCCCAGCATTCCTTGGTGCGCCCCTCCTGATCCAAGCAATTTCTGAGATGTGTGCTTTTGTGAGTCTTCTCGCAGACAACCTAGATCAGAGATGTCATGAGGGGAAGCGCACGTTTCTGTTAGTGGTGTTTCCAGGTTTATTCTGTCCTCACTTATGATTATGGATCTTAAGGTCTTCACTGTAACGTGAAGAGTGTCATCCTCTTCACAATCCTCGCACGCCAGGTCATCGGTTTCCCTCTCTGTGGAGTGTAGAGGCGACTCCTTGGTCACAAGCTGATCTCTCGCCCTCACCGCGCCATCTCCAGGACTGCGCAGACCGGACAACGCCTCCTCGGCCTCGTCCAGCTCTCGAATGGCCTCTAAAGGCGAGACGTGAAGAGGTAAGATGTTTTCCTGAGAGAGGCATGCTGGCAGCTTGGTTGTCTCTCCAGCTCTGGTGGCTGGATCAAGTGGAGGATCCTCTTCAGGACAAGGACTGACGGAGCTAATGCTGAACATCTCCTCCATGGCATCTCCCACCTTTCCCAATGAGTCCTCCTCTTGCATCTGCAGCCCATCACATAACAGGGTGTTAAGCCCACTGCTAGAGAGTGCGGGAGCCTGGCTCTGCATAGATACTGTTATAACATCTACATTAAAACAAAAGTACCTCAATATTATTCAAATATGAGTATACCACACAAAAAAATCCTCTCACACGTATATGAGTATTATAGTATTGTTTCCTTCTTATGTGTTTTAATCCTATACAGATAAATAATGTGAAGAGAGAGAGTGCTCCTCCTACCTGCAGCAGGTTCTGTGCGGTCATCCCTCTGCCCTCTCTGTTCCACTGGTGCAGTGTGTGTCTGTCTGCTGGTGGGCAGGTCTGTCTGCCCGGCGATGAAAACTTGGACCCTATTAATGACCAGGAGCTCAAGGCTCCAGTTACGTAGGCCAATGAATCAATTAGCCATATTCAATTCTAGATGACATCACTTATGAAGTTGATTGCAACAATTTGCATGTTGCATCACATCATCTTTCATAACAAATGAAACACTGGGATTATTCAGTAACTGCCAATGAAATTCTGTTGCAGTAGTCGCCTACAAACTGGTACACTAAGCATAGTTGATTGGGCTTATTCTGCTTTACTATAGACCCTTTCAACAAGGTAAACAAAAACAATGCTTGAACATTCTATTTGGGCCCCAATCTACTTCCTCTGCATTAAGATAACATATGGAATGTAAAAAGGAAGTCTTGTGGGGTCAACTATGATGCTGATAATGGAACTCTCTTGAAAGGGTCTATAAATTACATCATATAATAATGCATATCTAAGATGACACACTTGTATTGCTCGGTATGAACAGTTACCACACAGTATCCCATTGAATAATTCACTGATGAAATGAACACCAGTCAGTTAAGCATCCACAATACCTCTGGTCCCTCGAGAGCCAGCTGTCAGATGACAGGATCTCCTTACCCACATTTACACTGTCATTGACCTGTTATTTCATCAACAGCAAAAGTGCTTTATGTCTTCACTTGACATCAGCAAGAATGCACACTGCAAAGACAGCTTCCTCTTTACATTTAATACTATGGACTAGTGAATGTTAGTCGCTTTGGTTAAAAAGCGTCAGCCAAATGTAATGTAATGTAATGAATGGAGATTGCAAGTGTAAGTGCTTGAGACCCCAACTGCTTGGTTGAAATGTGTTCATAAAATCTAAGACCACCACACGTATTATTTTTTCCCCCCTTTTTGCTGCTATAGGTTCTTAATCTTCCTGAACTTCAGGGCACACTCTCACACGTGTCTCCCCCCACCTCACACATGGAATAGTAGCAAGTTCATGCAAGGCCTTTTAATAGGCCTGCTAAATTTGTACTGCTGGCATCACCAGGGAGGACTGGCTCTGAAACTGATCTGCGCTCTCAAAGGAGAGTTCCTTTGGCCTCGAATATAACTCAGCCTCTGTTCAGCAGAGCTAAGACTACTTCTAGCCCTAGCAGCTCAAAGGCCCTCAGGGATACCTCAGTGTCATTACTAGTGCTGTCACAATTCCATATCATTAATAAATTATACACCAATATCATTTGGGCCGGTAACTAAAAATACTACAATGGGACACAAAGTGGATTGTCCTTTAAAGGTTTGTTGCCAGTGGAAGAGTGACTTTAAGCCACATCATAGTGTTTATAAAACCTGTGAAAGGTGTATAATCATGTGGTGTACTTAATCAGCCAAGTTGATTAAACCTGAAGAATGGTGGAAAAGGAAATCAGACAAGTCAGGAAATAAACTTCAGTCATACTCCCCTTCCTCCTCCAGCTTTATTGATAGTTTAAAATTACATCTCTATGTTCATCTCTACTTCTGATGCAATAACCTTCCGACTTAAAAACTGAGTACAAGCAAATGATATTTTTTACAGTAGTCTAAGTGATATTGTACAAAAATAACATTTTGATTCTGTGAAAACATTCTCCTTTCTCCTGCTCCTAATTCTGCTTTTTCTCCTTTGTTTTAATTTTTTCTGTATTTTTCCCATGGGTTAAATGACCTAAATGGCATTGCGATCTGGGGACTTTAAGTTAGATTTTCCTTTTTACTGTCAGCCACGGCACATAGTTAACTAGCTGACACGTCACAGAGTGAAAAAAATAAAATAAAAAATCCAATGCATCCTTTTTTACATAGCTTGCATGTTCGACTTTTTTATATTTTCCCCAGGCTGCGCTGTAAACGGGTTGATCAGTTGTACTATTTCATTTACCGTTTTTCTCCACTTTGCTGCGTACTGCTGGTCGGACGCGGATAGATCTGACCATTATGTGACATGTGCTGCTTGCTCCAGGTCATTTAATCTCACCATAACTCACTCACGTTCACTAAACAACAAAAAAGCTAATCATTTCCGGAAGCTCAAGCTTCCATGATTTCGTTTTTTTTTTCCTCCCTCCCTCCCTCCCTCCCTCCTTCCTTCCTTCCTTACACTCTTTACACCTCTCGCAGAGGCCCAGTTGCCCAAGTCCGGAGAGGCCAACCTGACATGATGCTGCTGCTGCTGCTGCTGCTTCTCACTCACACGCACGCACTCCTCCCTGGTCACCAGTGGCATGGAAAGGGGGTTCTTTAACAAAGCATTATACATAACACCTCTACCAAACTAAACATAAACATTTTTGTATTAAATGCAGAAAGTGGAAAATTCTTCTTTTTTTTCCTTTTCCACCCCTTTCCTCCTTTTAACATGTCAAGAGCTCACTGGCCTGGGACTAGCCTCTATCTGCCAACCTTTGGCCAGTGAAGAGGATTTCAGAGAAAATAATACAACCATCAATCAGAAAAAGGAGGGGCGACAAGGGAACTGGAATTAGGCAGTGGCTTCGATGGTGCATTCTTTCGCCAAGTGCCCAGCCTTGCCGCAGTTGTAGCAGTTCACTTCACTGGCCTTGCTGCACTGGACCGCCACATGGCCGATCTCGCCACACCTGAGAGAAAGAGAGGCGCTGGGTCAGTTCACTCACTGGCTGCCTCACCGACTCAAACAAAATGGAGGATTGTAAGCATTTGCATCCAAGTGACATCTTCAGTGGGGAACAAAAGCATTCCAAAGTGACCTTCCAACTAAGGCTGAATATTAACTAAGAAGCTTCATAATGAACAGCATTAACTTTCTTCAGTTGCATGGACTGACTTCTATGCATCCAGATAAACATATTAATGTTACCAATGGCTGCTTTTCCTGAGTCAGTTGTAGTTTGTGAGTCTAAAACAAACTCTGCGGAATGTGTACAACTTAATACTATAAATACATTTATGGGATGGGTACATTTATGGCTTCAAACCCATATACCTGTAGCACTTGACTTTTTCACAGCCTTTCTGGATGTGACCAAAGCCTCCACAGGAATAGCACTTCTGCTCGTTGGCATGGTCACAGTCGCGTGCCATGTGGCCGGCCTTGCCACAGTTGTAGCAGCACTGCTCACGCTCCTTCTTGGGCTCCTTGCAATCTCTGGAGATGTGACCACTCCTGCCACAGTTGTAGCATGCTAGACAAGGAGAAAAGAAGCAGACAACTCAATTAGCTCAATTCTAGAGTGAGCAAGTTGAGGAAATGATGCAGATATGGCAATAAAACTTTCCTTTAAGGAAAGAAACGACCTTTGCTTCATAATACATGATTACTATGCACTGAACAAACAACGGTTAAAATGCTTAAAACAGTCAGATACAATTACGAAAATCTATGTTCTAATCCACATGTTTGGGTATATACACCTTTTAAAACTATGCAACCTAAATGAATATGAAATCATTCTGAGTAACTCTTACAAACTTGACCAAGGCCTTCTGGTGGACTGATGTGTGTTATAAGAGTGTTCTGGTGGCAGTTTGTAGGAGCAAGTCACAAAAGTAATCAACAGATCTACAGCACCTCACCCTTGGCAACTCCCTAAGACATGAATTCAATTTGGCAGACTCCCTAATAATTAATATGCATCCTCAACTGTTCAAAATGCATACTTGTATGTATTATATACATTACTTGTATGTACGAACCATGAACAGACAAGACCTACACAGAAAAGGGGTCCACACAGGCTTACATCTTCAGCTAAATAGGCCATAACAGCTGAGCTGGCTCCTGCCCAAGCCATCTGAGTGGTGTGGAATATGCCACTCCTGTATGAGCTGCTACACTAAACATTGGTGCAACTTCAAAAAGTCAGACTCACCGTCCTCAGTCCGCTCGCAGTCCCTGGCCACGTGGCCTGGCTCTCCACAACGGTAGCAGAACAGATCTGGACAGGGGCAAAGTGGAGAGATTTTACCTCAAACTGAAAAACACAGCATAGCTACAGTGACCTAAAAGGCCACAATGTCGGTCAGCGGATCTCAGCTCACTCACCTTTGCCACGGCCACGGCCCTTGCTGCGCCCGCGTCCAGCATTCGGACAGTTCTTGATCCAGTGGCCTGTGCGGCCGCACCCAAAGCACTCGTTGCTGCTCATCACCTCAATCTGCGACCTGCAACCTGCAAGGCATGGAAGTGTACATTTTATTGCCCTCTCATTAACTGTATCTAACTTGTTTTGAAAATAGATTCTCTAAGGGGGGGATGCCAAGTGTCCTTGCAGAGAAGATGAGAAAGATGTCACTGCTGACTGATCACCTTCCAAATTAAATTTCCAAGAGGTGTTTGAAGTCATCTGAACATTAAGATGACTTCTCATGTAAGTGCTGTGGCCATTTTAGATGTAACCTAGGTGTGAGGGTCCACTAAAAAAACAACAACACACACACATCTGTCAACTAATGTCATGTGGACGGGAACCATTGTTTAATATTGTAAGAAAACTATGAAATCTGCTTAATTATTTCATGACATGACACCACTTTATTGACTTTTCCAAAGAGCCAAGGAGATACAGGTGAGAATAAATTAAACACTTGACTCAAAAACAGATTCAGAAGTTTCAAATGTAAATCACGTCACTGGTCTGGCTCGCTTTTGAATGTTTTTGTCGGAGTTAGTTAAAGCAAGGTTCAAACATAAGGGTTGACAATGACATACCTGCACTCTGAAACCAGCTTCTATCCATCAAGATAACCACCAACGACGTCGATGCCCGCATAACATCACTTTTAACAACCAAGAGTGCTATTGCAGTTTATGTAAATTAATCTATGGATTGCTACATTATGACATTCAAAATTACATGATGCAGTTGCTCTACTCCCGACACTACACACACCATGTTCAAATGCCAAAGTCTGTTCAAAGCACACTGGCCAACAGCAACAATGGCAACATGTGTTTTAGCAAGTTGGCTAGCTAAGGAGGCTAAGGGGGCAAGGCCATGGGAGAAAGAGAAAATGTATGCCCACTACGCACAGAAGCACTACTTTTCATTTCTACTAACAAGCTGGTCATTTAGGGGCACCACATATCAAAAACTCCATTAGACATACTTTCTCTCTCCAAATATTCCCCCGTCGACTCACCAGTTTCAGCTGCCCCGTGCTGGGTTCCTGCAGTTCCATTGGAACATTCTCCGCGCCGCCCACCCACGCCTGCGGCCTCGGTACTTGAACGGACCCTCAATATTTCGGAAGACCCCAACAAACAGTCCCACGACGGTGATTACTATAATCTCCCGATACCATACTTCGCATCAGCATCGCGTTTATTTTCGTCTGAAAACAACATCTACATGCAGCATATAATTAATAAATTCCAGCGACTTTCCCGCGCGGAGCCTGACGCAGTAGGCCAAAGTGCGCCGTCAGAAATTTCTGCTTGTTTACCTTTTCAACAAATTCCACCACAACAGTTCGATTTGCATCCATGTTTCTTTGACATATTTCGATAACAGAGACCCCCTCGGACACAGGGCTATCACAACACATCTTATCAACCGTGATTATTTTCATATTTTCGTCCTTAAAAGCCACTCACCTCGGCTACGTGACTCGTTGCTGTTTATTTTCAGTTCCTCCTCTCTCCGCTGCGCCACACGCGGTTTGCACACGGACCTCTGCTGGCCAAGCCCCCTCCTCCGCCCAGCCCTCCTTTGCACACGGCTCGATATTATGAAGAACCTATAGTAAAACGGAGCTTGCGGACACCACCTTGGGAAATCGTCGTATCACAACATCAAGCTCAGCAATTGCCTTTATGTTAGACATTTCGCCTTCCCTTTTGCCCGAATGTTTTGCATCAGTAGGCTACCAGGTTACTACAAACAATACAATTTAAGAATAAAAAACAACCCTTGTGTTATTCACACCAAGCAATCAAACAATGATGATTCAGCCTACCCTAAAAAAATCTGCAGGTTTTCCTTTGAATTCCTTGCCTTTCATATGCAGGAATGCAGTTGGCTATTTTGGACATGAAAACACTGCATTGCAACCATGTACTGCATGTAGTAGGCCTATTTTGAACATTAAACTGTTGTGAAACACTGCAGTAAATGCAGTTTTTGTATAACTGCATTTAAGGGTAGGCTACGCCATATGCTGCTGGAATTAGATACAATTTCTTTGAACAAAGGCTTTTGTTGAAATTAGCCTAAATGTCACCAACATATGGGACGGGCAATCAATATACTCAGAAAAAGAATCCACAAGCATGGCAAATATTATGCAATCTAAACTTGACCAGTGGCAGTTAGCCTACTTGATGTAGCCTGTCATCAATGCAGACAACTTATGTGCCCTGGAAATAGCCTTTGACAACAAACTCAGAAAATATACTAACACAACCTAATGCATGCACTCAAATAGAGGTAGGCTATCAAAACCCATGTCCACCATATTGGAAGGAGCCAGCAGACAGAACAGAGAGAGAGAGAGTCTGGGCTTTTACAGCCGAGTCATTTGACTAATTGAGCAAAATATCTGACCAACCCCTCGCCCAGTACACCAGATCAATAGCCTACATTTGAGGAGTGTAGTCATCTTTCGCTGTTAAGGTGGTCCATCTCAGAGCCATGTCTTGAAAAAATTCATCACATTATTACAACAGAACATTTCTTGATCTTCAATAATGATTCATAATATAGCAATTGAGGCTAATGCAAACTAATGCATGTCTGACATCTATAAAATGAAATTGACAATTTCCTCGCCAACTTTTCTTGTGAATTAATTAGGCCTGGCCTAGACAACTCTTTCATAAAATAGTTATCTTTGTTCCAAGCAGCACCCCAAGTCTTTTTTTTTTTTTTTTAAATATATCTAGATGAGAAGCCATGCAATGTATGTATTTAAAACAGCTCAGATTAGGAAATATTTCTAGAACTAGTTCTTAAGTGTCTTTCACCATCCATTTTCAGTGGAAAAGGGACAGTGAATAATGGACCGGTGCACATAATCTCACTTTTAGATGTTTTGTTTTTATTAGGGATTATTGACAGTGTGAGGTATGGAGATGATGCAAGCTGGGAATACCTTAAATCCCAGATGCCAGGCCTCCTCACACAGTCTCCGCCTCAATCACTCTCCCATCCCTGGCCATGTGAGGAGAGAACATTAGAGCATCTCTGGGATTTGCCCTAGGAAGGTTTACTGATACAGACTCATTGATTTTTACAGTATTTAAACTCTTAAAAGCAATGTTTTTGAACTGAAACACTTCCTAAATGCTCCTTATTTGTCAAGAAGACACCACTGAAGGAATTTAGTATTTTTTATTAAGTATGTTTTCCCTGATTATTGAAGAACTGCTAGAATGCCAAGAATAGATCAAACACTGCATTGCTTGGTATGCCATTCAGCCATGGCCACCAACTGTGTGAAAATCCCGTACAGAGAGAAAAGACCTCATTTGCTTTAGGTGAGTGGGACATTATTATAACATATTACTGAAATGTGTTCATCACTGACCTATTCATCACTGACTAAAAATCTTGAGAGATTGCATGCTTCTTCATTCATTAAAATGTGAATGTCTACATCAGACATTGAAATGGCATACAGTTGTGACCAAAAATACACATAAAGTGAGAATCCACAGCATGAAATCAGATAAACATCATGTCATGAGTTATATACTGCCAGTGAATTTGTTTGAGCTTTTACTTAATCTATATTTAATATTGTTTAAATCTGTTGGGAAGGGCAAATTGATTGGCAAAAAATGAAATAAAACAAACAGAATTGCTGGTGACAATGCAGCATTGGCTGACTTCATCCAGTGGGTGTCACTATGTGCTCATAGTACTATCCCATGTTTTGTCTAGTAAGGGGTCAGCTACCTTTACCACAGTTATTACCAGTCACCACCATGCAATGAAATGGCTGGTTTGGTTATTATTAGCCTATTATTACAAAATGCTTTGGACTGGTGAGTTTGGATTTTCTGCTCCTAGTGGCATGGTGCATTGTAACAAATTGAGGAAACATGTCAATATCTAAGTTGCCTATACCGTCAGTTATCACAGTGTTTTTAGGTTTTAGGTAGCAGCAGTTTGAGGGTTAAATCCCTACACGACCAGAACCACAAAATAATTATGTGGCAACTGGACAGTGGCAGTAACAATAATAGGCTATGTGGCTTGTGTTCTAAACATAGGCCTATCACATGTTGTCATTTATATATGATTGCAACATGAATCAAATAATAAGCGTCAGTCTGTCTGTGCCCTGCTGACACCCTTCAACAGGCTTGACCTGAGGTCTCAGGCTTGTAGACTAGACCCCATAAAGGAGAATATAGCCTGTAGTCAAAATGTATAGAACATGGGCACTGCTTATAGTGACTGTACCTCGATATACTGTGGCACCACAACTATACTTGGGTCAAATCCTATTCTCCCTATACTGTGTGGCTACAACACGGAATATATGACAGCAATCCCTTCTTGTGGAGTACAGGGGATCTGATTTCAGCTTTGGCGTCAGGCGGGCGCAGTGCAGTCCAGTCATGACCCGGCCCAGATTGTCATGAAGCGTAGCCCTACGTAAATTATGGTTGATGAAGTGGCCGGGATACCGTACACAATCGTATTTATCCGGTTGCCCTGTGCACAAAAGAAACATGCAGGCGTTGTCTTCAACAGCAATTCCCACGTAGGCTAGTCTAATATACAGGCGCAGTTCTCTTGGAAGCTATCAGTAAAGTGTTTAGTAAAACATCTTCAAAGAACACCATGTCAACCTTAGCCTATTATATGACAGGAAAGTTAAAGGGAGGGTTGCCAGGATTCTGTAGTGACCTCCCCCTGAAATACTATCCAGAGACGTATCACAACTATTCTCGCTCTGACTGATGTGTATTTTGCAAATATGATGATGTCACCAACTCGACACTTTCTTCAACCGATAGTCATGGCGGAGCAACAATTCCTAAACTTTCACTGGTGAGTACCTGTCTTAGTTGCACGCTTTCCGGGATAAATTCAGTTTGCACTTACGCTTAAATATAGCCGACTAAATAACGAAGTGTATTACTCCGTTTTGGGTAAAATCTTTTGTTAAGGTTTGATTTAGTTACTTTGTGTAAACTTATTGTTAGCTTAGCTATCACGGATTCAGTTTGATTCAGTACCAGGCTATGTGTGGTTTGGGCTATGTGTGCATTTGGAAGTTGCTTTGGTTAAAAACTAACTGCGACTATTTTATTAGAGACAGCTATGTGAACAACATTGCACGTAGCTCATTCCTTAAAAAACATGCAGAAAAACAAAACGTGTAAATTCAGAGCGACTTGGCGTTTCCATTACGTAGCATAGTTAATGTTAGCGTTAACTATATAAGCTACATTGTAACCTTTGAGAGTTCTCTTGTTATTTTTTGTCTCCAACAAATCCAACACCATAACCCGTTGACAATTGACTAGAATCATGCTCTTAAATAAATGCACTAACCAGAAATAAATCCATGTTTAGCCAATCAAATTTCTAAGACAAATAATTATTTTTCGGATGTTGTTCTTTCTTTCTATTATCCATAATTTCCTTGTTAGGGTATATAAATAATGCCTTTTTTATAGAACCTTGGTAAGTAGCCTTAGTGCCACCAGATGACTGTTTTAAAGAATTTATCTACTTAGGTTGTCAAAATGCTGCTGCCTTATAGCCATATACGTGACCAGTGGTGTTCACTTGTGTAACTTGGCTGATCGATTTGCTTTTCAAATCCCTCCCCTATACTTATGTTTGTGTATTTCTCTCTCTCTCTCTCTCTCTCTCTCTCTCTCTCTCTCTCTCTCTGTCTGTGTGTTACTTGTGCTGAGATGAACCCACTGTACATCTGCTTTTTTTGCTTGTTTATGCCCCCCCCCCCTGTAGTTATGCAAACCTGGCTCCCTTGCACTGTAGTACTCAGTATAGAGTGGTTAGCAACTCTAAATGAGGCTTACTGTATGCTTTGTGCCATAGAAATGCGGTTCTATTTTTTCTTATTGTGCTTGCAGTGTGTTAGTATGTATTCTTGGATCATGATATGGTGGATTACCAAGAATTACATCAACAGAGTTACATCAGTTGTAATTCTGTTGTAATCTCCAAACCTTAAAGGCATTTACTGTTTATGAAAGATAACATACATTTATCACATCCTTGGCACGGAGTTACGTTTATTAAAAATCATTCCATTTCCAGTTATCACCCAACAAATGAAATAAGAGAGACGATGCATCCAAACAGACTGTGCAGCACAGAATGTGTAAATAGGCCTATGCTTTTCTGTTTTTTTTTTTGTCGTGGATTATTTGTTGGTGACACAGACACATTCTATTCTTCATGGAGTAAAAATGGATCTGGCAATTATGGCCATCCACCACAACCTATTGTGGAAGCCATGTTTGGACCCAGTGCTGTGCTTGACACACAGCGGTTTTATTATTCTCGTCCATTTCCTCTTGAAGTATAAGCAACTGTTGTGACCAAACAGGGATTCAATAATGTGGCTCAACTCGATATCGCAATACATTACATGTCATACCGTTCTTTCCATAAACAGTTTTGCAAATGACTTCAGCACAGGTTTACAACATTTTTACTCGTGCTAGACCAATAGTACATTTATTGTTTTTATCATCAGATGATTGAAGGAACTCAATCTACAGTAATATTTAAGTACTATGCACTTTGCGCAACATATAGATGCATGGAGGGATTTAACAAAAACACCAGACTGAGCCTGAATAGTCAAAAATCAGATTGTTGTTTCAGTGACTTCTCTGGATATAAGATAGAATAACCTAACTTTTTAAATACGAAATAATAGTTTCACAAGCCTTAGTGAAATGCTCTGAATTGTTTTCCGTTTTCCCTTCAGGCCCGTGCTGTTCACACTGGCTGGTAGGAAGTTGTGCAAACATTAGCTAGTGCTGTGTGTGTTTGTGTGTCTGTCTGTGTGTGTGTGTGTGTCATATTCAAGAAGACTGTCTCGCTGTAAAAGATGTTGGTCTTCTCTGTGGGTCCTCTAAGCAGGATGAGCTATGTGCTATATGCGTTGTGCTTGATGGTGTTTCAGGGCCCGCTACTGGGTTGGAAAAGAGCGTCCATGCTCCTATCCCCTACCACTGCACGTTACCCTGTCAGCTGACCTGTGTGTATGTATGTGTAATATTGTTTATGCAGTTTGTTATAGGAAGTTTAATTTTCTGAATACATGATTTTATAATGAAAATCCTTCTCCAAATTCAAGACCTCTTTTAGCTGACCCTCCCTCTGCCTGTCTATAAACAGAGAGGCTTACGTCGGTCATTTTTTAAGGCCTGACTGCTGGCCAAAACATTTATTTTGTGACTCGAGCTGCAGACCAAGCTGAGAGAAAAGGACCACTGTCTTCTCACACTGAGAGTTGTTCATTCTCTTTCCTGATCTGACCTGTGATTGCGCAGCACAGCGAGTGTGTCTGAGATGGACATCCTGTGAGCGCCAAGTCTCCAAAGAAAACTGAGCACATAGCAGCAAGTAACCAGAGTCACATCACTGGGAAGAATTTCAAAAGAATGTGAGCACTTGTCTTTCCACATGTTTTCAAGTATTTGCAGAGAGCTTAAAGTGTGCCAGATGAACAATCAAGGTACACTAGCTATCGGATACTTACTGTGACCTACTGTGTGTAGCCTGCATGAGCCCTTTAGTATGGCTTCGAAGTGATCTTTGTTTGCAGAAAAGTGAAATGAAACATAAAACCTTTATTCAGTCATAGTGATTAGGCTACTTATGTTACTGATCCGCTGGACACAGAGAGTCCATCAGTCATTGGCATGGTTTGCCAAAACAGTCTACCTTAGGTGTAGTGTAACTGTGAGAGCAAGCTTCCTTTTCTCTGACACAGGAGCTCTGCCTGACTCTAGTTGCAGGAACGGGGGGAAAAAATCAACAGTGACATTGTTGCCCTTGATGCTGGTAACTGCACCTACCAGTTGAGCAAGTTCCCTCCTTAAAACAATGCTGACTTTCTCCTTCCAGTCCTGTTTTGTGACTTTAGAAAAAAAATTGTTCATCAGAGAGTGCTTAAAAAAACTATTAGACTATTGATACTATTCTAACAAACTGCAAACATTACTTGTGGTCAGACAAATAGATATTCTTGTCACCTGCCCTTCATTGCAACACAACTTGCATGACAGGCACCAGAAGTGTGTGTGTGTGCGTGTGTGCGTGCGTGTGTGTGTGTGTGTGCGTGCACCATAGCAGTGGTGGACAAGTTTGCTTGCAATATCTGTGTTGGTTGTCGGGTGCTTCTTATCAACTTCTCTTATCTGCAAGCCAGCTGTACTGCAATTGCTGAGTTAATCTGATCGTGGCAGCAATGTCTGTCCATTGGTCTTGACATCAAAACTAACAGCAGAAGGCATTTGGGCCTTGATAGAGAGATTTGAGGAAGTGCTGTCTGCTACAGGTATACATCATTCCACACAAGTAGCTGAACTGCTTTTCTATAAGGCCGATGGACAACACTGCAGGAATGCTTATTTGAATCTTGTTGCATTCCGTTTGCCGTGCTGTGGTCTAGCAATAGCTTGGGTTTATTATGTTTTCTTTGGCCTAAAGATGCTGGACGCAGTGTTATTTTTTGTTGACCTCACCCGACCTAGGCACCTCCACCCCTTCCTTTTAATGGCTGTGTACAGGCAATTTAATTGCCAGGCAGGGATGCCTAGCTCTTTAGGAGAGTTTTGATTGGTCTGTATGAGTGTGTGTCGAAAGTTTAGCTGCTGACTACAGAGCCAAACAAGAGCCAGATAATGTTTTGTTTTCTCAGAAACATTTTCTGGTCTGACTTATGGATTCAGAAAATATGTATCAACAGCTGCATTTAGTGTTTTTGCATAACAAATCAGGAGACCAGCTTTTCCAACAAACGCCACTCACATTCTGCAAGATGGCTGAAAAGAGAGCGTGCAGCATTGCACTCATCAACTATAATGAATGCAAAACATAATAAGATGGCAAGGGGAATTTATGGCTGAAAGCATTCTATACCTATGTTATAGTTTGACACATTCCCTGGATGGCATACTGCACATTAGTTTTTAGAATACATTTAATGGTGTCTTATTATGGCAAAGTCCTCTGCCTTTGTTGTGATTTGTTTTTCAGGTGTGGTGGAAATGTTTTCTAGACCTCTCAGGTCGTCTGTCTGTTGGTGAATATTTAGTTGGTGAATATTTAATTTGTCTGTAATGCTTCTCGGAGGCCTTTGCTTTTTCCACTGCACCAGACTAGGTGAGTGCGTGCGGCCCGATGCCCTGTTCCTGCTCCTGTGTGTGCAGTCTTCACACACGTGGCCATTTAGCATCTGACCCCTGCTGACAGGATGCAGATTATTCCTGTGGCCTGAGGAGATGCAGGCATTACTCCACAGGAGTGGAAGAGATGGGACATATTAGACCGTTTTGAATGTGTGGAGAAATAGGATTGACAAAAAGAGTCTGTTGAGACATGTTACATTTAGTTGGAGCTTCTTCGTGGTGTTTGCAGTGTTTTTGTTCAAATCAGCTCTTAGTTGTCCCAACACAATCAAGTTGCCTCTTGCATAGTCGTGTTGGAATGCACAATGTCTTACCTGCCTACCTACCTGCCTACCTACTATTTCAAGAAGTGAAATACTTTTTGGGCTGATGTGTGGCTCTGTATTTTTTCCTTGCATATGCTGTACATTTTCCCTGGGAAAGGGTGTGTGTGTGTGTGTGTGTGTGTGTGTGTGTGTGTGTGTGTGTGTGTGTGCGCGTGCGTGAGGGTTCACTGAAGGTTCAGCTCCCTGTTAATAAGCCTGTGGGCCTTGTGAGCCGAGAGGGGGGACATGGCCTGGCTCCCAGCCAGAGACCACACCAGCTCCTGAGCCCTGCACACAAAGCATCATCTGTCTGTCTCACTGGAGCCCACCAGCAATAGAGCACTATTTGACAGGGGACAGAATGTAGCGCTGCACTGCCAAACCTGGGCTGTAACAAAATCTCAGGTAGGGGGAACTGGCCGTAGACATGTGTTGGTGAAGCATAAGCGATTCCAGCTGCCAGAAATGTAAAGGAGCTCATGCATTCCTTGCGTGAACAGAGAAGGTCTGGGCTGGTCTGAGTGAGTGGTCTCTGTGACTACTCCTCGGCGGGCTGGGAGAGGAGCCTGTGGCTGGTGGTGATGAGAGGCTGATGGCTTGGCTCTGTTCTGTAAATGAGGAGCAGATGACTGCAGCTCTGTGCTGCTGATCCAGGATCAGGAACCTCTCCCCCAGAGCAAGCCTTTACCAGCACCTTGGCGTTTCTCTTAGGTGGACACACTGCAGTATAGCTTGTGTGTTTCATGCAAGTCATGCAACCCTTTTCCATGCTTCTGTGCTTCTAGACAACTAGTTTTGGAAACCTCTTCAAATGTTTTTGGGTGCTATATGCATGTATCAATGTTCTAATGAGTTTCAATCAATGTATCAATGAATGGTGGATGTGATATATGGTCATGTGATAAACACACCTATCTTTACAGCACACCATGTAGTTGATGTATGTAGCTCTGTATTGCCAAAGGACATCGGTTCACATGTCAAAAATATTTGCCAATGCTGCTAATTGGAATAGATTTAGACCAAAACTCCTTAGTAGTGCTTTACGGCTTTTCTTCAGTTAAGTGGTTAATACGGATTTAGGCTAATCTATCTTACTATCAAACATATGCACTGTAGGATGCCATCTCTTCACTCAGCACGCATGCACATGAATGTTGACTGGCAAGGTGTGATGCCTTGGGAAGTTCACCCGCAATGTCAGTTTTTACTTGCTTCTGCTGATAGATCTGGGGGGAGTGCTTAGAGAACTTTCTAGAGCATGTATTTTATTGTTAGCTTTCTGAGCTAATAGCAACTTATTGCAACTTTTAATGCAGGCATTAGGCATAGGCATGGAATGGCAGTCCACCACTGTCATAGTGCTCCAGTTATGTATGTGATAATGTCTCCCTGATGCACCTTTTAAAGTCGAAGACTCTGACCTCTTTACATCTATTCACACTGCTGACCACATGTTTTGGTTCCTCAGTTAGATGTAAATGACCCTGTAGTTCCTCAGACCATGTGCCTAATAGCATAATGGGAAGAGAACATTTTTTCTCTATGCAACTTTGGCCCTTTGTCCTTGTTCTTTTGAATTGATGAGTGCATGGGTGGCCTTGAGCTCTAATTTGTGAGTTCCGAATATGGCCAATGTTGTAACGTTCCATTAAAGCATGATTTCTCAACCTGCACTCTAGATTACTGAAGTCAGCTGTCGGTGACAATGGAGCACATTCAAGGAGCCTGGAGGACTCTCAGCAATGGGTTTGGGTTCAAGGACTCTGTGTTTGAGGACGCGTGCATGTCCCCCACCATCATTAAAAGCTTCCCCTATCAGAGACGTGCGTCAGATGATGGGAAGATGGCCGACTCCTCCAAAACAAGCAGCACAATTCGAGTGTACCTGCCTAATCAACAGCGCACTGTGGTAAGCCACCTAATACGTCTAATGGACCCTGAGTATGGCAATAAAGATGATGAAGATGATGATGATGATGATGGATGTGGACGATGTACATGGATGTGGACAATGTGGAAGATGATTAGAATAGGGAATGAAAAATGACAGGCTTTGCCATATCTGTGTGATTTAATTTTTTTTGAGATTTTACAATTTAAGATTTCAAAACAAAAAACACATAGTGTGTCATTCTGTACACTATGTTTGTCAACCATTCTTCCATTTGACCTTTCATCTCTAATCAGGCATCATATATGAAATAATAGTTATGGTAGATACACAAGCAATAACCCAAAGTGATCCCTGCTCTCCTAGGTGAATGTGCGTCCTGGAATGACTTTGCACAACTGCCTAATCAAAGCTCTCAAGGTCAGAGGGCTACAGCCAGAGTGCTGTGCTGTCTTCAGACTACATCCAGGACAAAGAAGGTAAGCATGAAGTTCAATAGAATACTGCTTTAAGGCTATTGGGCCACTTGGTTTCATATATATTCAAAAATCGGGACTTTTCTGAGCCATGACCATGTGTCTCACATTGTGGTAATATTTGCATTAGATGTAGCATGCCAGCATAACCACAATATTTATTTTGTAATTGAGTGTCATTTGATGCACTTCAAGGAGGCATCCATGAAGGCCAAACGGATTAAACAGTCTCACAGCTGAGCAAGATTCAGAGATCACTGTAGTCTTGTGCCTATTGAGACTATGCACTGCAGCCCAAACGCTGTCGGCTCAGGTTTCCGACAGTGGTCATTCCAGGTCATCACTGATCCCCAGCGCATTGAGACTAATGAGCCGTTTGTTTTGAGCATAACACAAAGATGTAGGATAGAGCTGCTGGTGGATAGAGCTGGTGGATAGAGCAGCAGGCTGGTAGATAGAGCAGCAGGCTGGTGGATAGAGCAGCAGGCTGGTGGACAGAGCAGCAGGCTGGTGGATAGAGCAGCAGGCTGGTGGATAGAGCAGCAGGCTGGTGGATAGAGCAGCAGGCTGGTGGATAGAGCTGGTGGATAGAGCAGCAGGCTGGTGGATAGAGCAGCAGGCTGGTGGATAGAGCTGGTGGATAGAGCAGCAGGCTGGTGGATAGAGCAGCAGGCTGGTGGATAGAGCAGCAGGCTGGTGGATAGAGCTGGTGGATAGAGCAGCAGGCTGGTGGATAGAGCAGCAGGCTGGTGGATAGAGCAGCGAGCTGGTGGATAGAGCAGCAGGCTGGTGGATAGAGCAGCAGGCTGGTGGATAGAGCTGGTGGATAGAGCAGCAGGCTGGTGGATAGAGCAGCAGGCTGGTGGATAGAGCAGCAGGCTGGTGGATAGAGCTGGTGGATAGAGCAGCAGGCTGGTGGATAGAGCAGCAGGCTGGTGGATAGAGCAGCAGGCTGGTGGATAGAGCTGGTGGATAGAGCAGCAGGCTGGTGGATAGAGCTGGTGGATAGAGCAGCAGGCTGGTAGATAGAGCTGGTGGATAGAGCTGGTGGATAGAGCTGGTGGATAGAGCAGCAGGCTGGTGGATAGAGCTGGTGGATAGAGCAGCAGGCTGGTGGATAGAGCTGGTGGATAGAGCAGCAGGCTGGTAGATAGAGCAGCAGGCTGGTGGATAGAGCTGGTGGATAGAGCAGCAGGCTGGTGGATAGAGGTGAGCTGTGAGTTTATGGAAGCGTGTGTGTTGCCTCCCATGCAGTGGCTCAGTATCAACGTTTCAGGAGGAATGTAGACAGGTTAGCCCAGTGTTGACTTCAAATGTGTTGTAGGCCACAATGGTTGTAATCTTTTAACCTGTAACACATGTCCTTTTTTTTACCACTAGCTGCACCAGGTTTCATTGTTGCTCTATAGATGTGCTGTACTTTTCTTGGTTGTACAATTTCGATGTCTCTATATGTACTTGACTGTTGATGTATTTTGTGTAGTAGAAAAACACGCATGGATTGGAACACAGATTCTACCTCACTCATCGGGGAGGAGCTCCTGGTAGAAGTGTTAGACCATGTACCTCTCACCACGCACAATTTTGTGAGTACCACTCCGTTTAGTGCCCTTTAGTTTAATTGAAACTCCTCATGGAAAACTATTTGTGTTTGGATGCAATCCTAACAGGCTGTCAGCAGGCATGTATCCTGCCACATTATATTTAGAGTGCATGGAATTTGGAAGCAAGGTCCTTTTGCAAATTATGGAATTTTTGGTGCCCAGTCACATTTTAAAATAGCCTCTCTCTTCTGTCCAGGTTCGGAAAACATTTCTGAAGTTGGCTTTCTGTGACATCTGTCAGAAGTTCCTGCTGAATGGCTTCCGATGCCAGACTTGTGGCTATAAGTTCCATGAGCACTGCAGTACCAAAGTCCCCACCATGTGTATTGACTGGAACAACATCCGTCAGCTCCTGTAAGTCCCCTGGAGACTGGCCACCTTCAACACATGCGCACACAGAGACTGCTGCTCTACACAGACTCTATACAGAAAGGGCCGAGGAAATGTAGAACTGTAAGAAAGAATATGTATGAATACAAAAATTCATTGGCAGGAATTGGGTTTCAGGTATAGGAGTTATCCATAAAACTGGCCTGTATTGGAAGGTGGGATGAAGAAGCTTTTATACCACGTACCATTTTTTAAAAAATATAAATAAACTTATTTAGCCCTCAGAAATATGCTGCAAAAAAGTTTTCAAATTTGAAATACTGAGTAGGAAAATATGTCTAAGCATCTTTTATAAACCAGAAATGGGTGATTACTTTCAGGTTGCAAGCCACTGTAACTCATCACTAATATGTGGCAACATAGTCACTTCAAACACGCAAAAATTAATTTTGCATATTGACCTTCCAATGCTGTCGTTTGGGCTTTTGTAGATGACTATCAATGGAAATGAAGTGAGATGTAGCACAATGGACCAGTCATTTGTTATGGCCAGCGCTGTCTTCCTGCAGCGCTGTAGACCAAGTGTCTTCCTGTAACTTGATCATTCAGTATGAAATGGATGCATCAGGTCCTCGCTCAACAGTAGTAGACCTAGTGTCCCACTCTCTTAGATGCATCCATTTGATGTTCAGTAGACTGCAACACCTCTGTTGGAGTCAATATAAGAGATCTCAAACAGGTTGAGATGTCTTCTTGCAGCCTTTGTTGTGTGAACTTCATATGATCACTTCTAAGCACAGTATGTGTGTGTGTTTGTGTATTTCTTCTTTCTGATTCATGCTTGCTCCCGGCAGGTTGTTCCCAAGCCCAGGTGAAGGTGGGGGTCCGTCCCTCCCCCCTCTCACAAGCCGGCGCATGCGAGACTCCCTGTCCAGGTTTCCCGTCAGGTGAGTGTCTCCTCTTCACTCTGGTGTCCCATACCCATGCTCATGGCTCAGGGTCAAAACCAAAGATTCTAGAGCATTCTGTTCTAGAATCTTTGGTCAAAACTCCCATCCATCATATGATGGGTGGGCCGCATCGGAATCCACCGTTGACCAGCAGCTCTCAAGTGTTTATCTAGATGCTTCCAGTTTCCTCCCTCCCTTCCTCTCTCGTACAGCGTTATCTGATCTTTTCTCTGCCACTCTATCTATGGTGTTGATACAAGAGCAGTACGTGTTAAGAGCCACATGTATCAGAAAAACGCCTCTGTCTCTACTGATGGCTATGCCTGTTGCATAACAGCTGGCCATCCAAGGGGCTTTGACTTTGAAGACCCCATCTCTCTCGTTCATTTTGAAGCTGTTCTGGCCAGGCTTTCGGTTCAATGCTTAACCTACAAATGAAAGGGAGACCCCCCCTGGAGAGTCGTCCCTGCACATTAGCCGCGTGCCTGATGAGCCCACGGGCCTGGGTTGCGCTGCTTCGCTCGGCCGTGAGAGGACGGTGGATCCACTGCGTCTTCCCCACTTCCTCAGGGGCTTTCCAGGCAGCAGGTCAGCACATGGCCACATCAGCAGCACAGCCAGTCACAAGGCTGCTCGATCAGCTGCTCACAACAGACAGATGCAATATTTCCCAGGCTTGTGTCCAGAAAACAAACTCTAGTTCCTTCAAGCAAAGGGTAGATGAGATCCTAAAGTAGATTGAAGGCCTTCACCTCACACACAGAAACTAATTAACTCTTCACCTCTAAGTAAAATGGGTGAAGTTGAAACTTTTGCCTAATATGGATTCACATTGATGCTATTTTAATAGCTACCAACTAGTGCAATGCCCATACAAACCGTGCCCATTCCTGTAGAAAACCTACAAAATGTGCCCACGGGCACTCCAAAAATGGAACAGAGAATCCTCTCTCTGTACAAAGGAACTTCGTCTTGTACAGATCAAAACGGACATAACACTAATTCCTGTTCTGGAATTTGGTTTATGTTTCATTTGACCACAGTGAAGCTTATGAAAACCACATAACTGATTTTGTTGAATCATTAATTATTGTGTTTAATTTGCTACTAAGTCTGCAACTGCTGAACCTGCCTAAAACACTTTGTCATTTCATCCAGCTAGACTGTTGTCACACTTTTCCACTCTTCAGCTGGGGTGGACAGAGTAGGAGAGCAGACTATGCTCAGAGGTGTATATTGTTGAGGTCAAGATTTGCTAAATGTTTTCTTGACTGAAGGCACACTAAGACCTCAACAACATGGCGAACGTCTCTGGATGTATAGTTTTTTTTTTTTTTTTAACTTAAACGATATCATTAAGCATTTCACATGCAAACACTGTTCTATTTTACACTGCACTCAGTTATGTTCTTAGCACTATACCTGATTAGTGTGAAGTCAGTCAGATGAATTTCTGTTTCTGTTACATTTTGTATGTAAGATTTTCTAGGGGTGCCAATAATTGTGGTATGTGTTTTTGTTCAAACTATTTATTTCTTTGAGCCATTCCTTTTTCTTAGAATACATTTGCTTCCCTTCCAGGTTAGATTTGTCTTCATTGTTTTTATTGTGAGAATACGATAAATCACCCAAAGGATTTTTTAAATGCCTGTTTTTAGTCAATTCACCAGAGGTGCCAATAAACCTGGAAGGCACTGTGTGCTCACGTGGCATATGGTAGACACATCCATGAATGCATTAGAAGTTTTAGATGCTGCGCTACTGACCACGCTGTTGTGTGGTGAATGGTGTGACAAAATCAGTCAAACTGTCGGTGCTGCTGTGACATTTTTTTTTTTTTTAACTTTCTGTTGTCTGCCATTTGTCATATTTATACAATATATACAAGTCCAACTCTATAGGTTTGTCCCCTTTTGATGATGTTTTGACCTTGTGGGCTGTTTCTGTCTCTGTTGCTCTGCCCATAGCTCCCATCACAGACACTCAACGCCTCATGCCTTTAACTACATCGCCCCATACCCGTCCTCAGAGCCTTCTCTCTCCCACCGTCAGAGGTCAACGTCCACACCCAACGTCCACATGGTCAGCACCACCCTGCCTGTGGACGGCACTGCCTTTGAGGTAATGCTACAGAAACTGGCTTTTTTGGCGTGCCTTGTGCCATCAGCGCGTGTGAAGTTAGGCCACACTTGAACGCAGATAGGGTTATTTTTATCCCATCTTTCCTTTTTCCCCTTTGTCTTTCTATTCAGCCTCTTTGTTATGTGGTGCTAAAGTTCCTCTGTCATGTATTAGATTGTTTTATGCATGTTTTCTGTGTTCTTCAACCTTGTTTTTGTCTTCTCTAGATATTAGAATGATTTGCTGAATATTAGTGTGCATGGCTATGGACTATAATAATAATGTATTTTTATGGCTATATTTTCTTGCCATGTGCTGTGGTGCTTTCAACATTCATTTCTATCCTTCACTCTATTCCTTCTCTTTTTGTCATTTGTCTGTTCTCTCCTGTTTTCCTCTGCACTGCCCTGTTATGTGATGGGATGTAGCTAGATAGGCTGAAAGCCCCTGCTAGTTCCTGGAGCCGGCGCTTTTGCCAGAGGAGAAGAGTAGGGACTGTTTGTTTCTCCAATCCTTTAATTGATGTCACCCAAGACCGTCATGAAAAGGTTAGGAGTAACAGTGCCAAGCCTGCAAGTCACAACAGACCAGTGGTTTGTCTATATTTAACTCCGTTCTTTTGTAGATAGCATGTCAAAATAAACAAACCCCTATGCACATGTAAACTGAACTTAATGAGGGTCCGTGTTTTTACAGGGAGTTTAGTTTGTGTGACCTGTTCTGATAGCTAGATTAGCACTCACTCTTTGCCCATTTTGTGGTTGAACTCATGTAATTCATTTGAAATATCTGTTATTAAATAAAATGATGAAATTAAAGAACAGTTGAAGGGTAAGTCGTATACAAAAAAATCTTTGTGACCCGAATGCTTTTAAACATATTTTCAACATGTGATTGTATAATACATTTGACATGATTGACCAATTAAATATAATATTCATTATGTTCTTCTCAGGATGCATTGAGAAGTCATGAGTCTGGTAAGATTTTTGTGGCTTTTTTCCTTTTACAACTCTTACCATGGTATGCTTGATTTTGTTGGTCAGTTCTCGGCTACTCACCCTTACCCTATGTCCATACATCTTGTCTGCAGGGAGTCCTCCAAACCTGAGTCCCACTGGCTGGACTCAGCCAAAAGCGCCAGCTCCCATGCACAGAGAGAGAGCTGCCACGTCCAACACTCAGGAAAAGAACCGAATCGTAAGTGCACCTGTCTTTAACTCCTAATTCTTTTTACATTATTTGTTTTATTATTTTGTTTATTTTATGTTTAAATAGATGGTATTCTAGAAATTAGAAGCTCAAATCAGAATGTACTGTACTGTAATGAAAGTATTATGCACAATTCGCTGATTAAAATTGAAAATGAAAAAATTGACAATTAGTAAAATATGCTCTACCCTCATATAAACTGGGTTGTTAAACTACCTGAAATCCAATGGCATAGCCCCCCATTGCACAGTAGGGTCTGATTTTCTCGTAATGTACTGGGCTGCTGTGCAGACTCTTGATCCAGCCATTGTTACTGTTTTATTATTTACCTTAGCAATTGCCTGGCAACAACCTTAACTACCGTACTCTAGCAATACCCTTAACTACCGTACTCTAGCAATACCGCATCGCCACCTTGATTACCCTGTCAGCGCAGCAATAACCATAACACCCAGGTCACACAAAACTGATCTGTGTACAGCGTCCAAGAGACAAGAGAGACTCCAGCTACTACTGGGAGATCGAGGCCAGCGAGGTGGTGCTCCACTCCCGGATAGGCTCTGGCTCATTTGGAACGGTCTACAAAGGGAAATGGCACGGTGAGTAGGACTCCCTAAACACTCGTGCGTCCAACAGTGCTTAGAGTTGCATGTCCCCTTTTAACCGCTCTCTCTGAATTGGTATTTCTCCAGGTGACGTCGCAGTAAAAATCTTAAAGGTCACTGACCCCACACCAGAGCAATTCCAGGCCTTCCGCAACGAGGTGGCTGTTCTCAGGTCAGTAAGGTTTTTCAGATTGAAGAGATTGAAGAGACACGTGATTATTGCTTTGGAAGAGACACGTGATTGAAGAGACACGTGATTATTGCTTTTGTAAGCTGATATACTAACCCACCCACTGTGGCCTTTTGTCTGAATCTCCTTAATGGCTCAACACCGATTAATTAGATATGTGAACATTGTTTTATGTGCTCATTGTGATCATTGTCATCAATTTGTGTGTTGATCGCAGGAAGACTCGGCATGTCAACATCCTGTTGTTCATGGGATACATGACCAAGGACAATCTGGCCATTGTGACCCAGTGGTGTGATGGCAGCAGCCTGTACAAGCACCTGCACGTCCAAGAGACCAACCTCCAGATGTTTCAGCTGATTGATATCGCGAGGCAGACCGCTCAGGGCATGGAGTAAGTATGCCCAGAAAGGCCACAGGACCACTCTTGGCCCAGGCCTCGGACACACTAGGTGCACAGTGCGTGCCTGCCGGCTGCACTACCAGTAGATTGGCATTTCACGCCCATGCTAACAGGCTGAACCTGTGTGTGAGCAGGAGCGCTGGTTGTGTGAGAAGCACACGTCAGGTGTGGCCCAAGCTGTTCATGAAAATCATCAGAAATCAAGATGTGCACAAGAGTGCACCAAACGGATTACAGGCACTGAAATGTGGATTACACAAAAAGGTCCTTTTCATTAAAGAATTCACATTAAAATATATATACTCTAAATCAGTGTTTCCCAAGCTTTTTCTGGGGACAACTTTTTAAAAATGTCAAATCATTGAGACCCAGTTCATCATAGGCATATTGTAAGTCAAGACTGCAAACTGTAGATATATAAATGTGACTATGGCGACCCAATAAAATCTTCTGTGACCCACCGTGGGTCGGAACCCAGTCTTTGGGAATCAAAGCTCTAAATCCTAACAGTTGGTGTCCATCAGAGAGAATGAGAATTGATGATTGAATGAAATTGATGGTGGATTGTCCTTCATGTTATCTTTCTATGCTCTCTTTCTCTGCCTCTCTCTCTGTCTCTCTCTGTCTTTAAATGCTCTCTCTCTCTCTGTCTCTCTCTCTCTATGCTCTCTCTCTCTGTCTCTCTGCCTTTCTATCTATGCTCTCTGTCTCTCTGTCTTTATATGCTCTCTCTCTCTGTCTCTCTCTCTCTTTCTATGCTCTCTCTCTCTCTGTCTCTCTGCCTTTCTATCTATGCTCTCTCTGTCTCTCTCTCTTTCTATGCTCTCTGTCTCTCTCTCTCTATGCTCTCTCTCTCTGTCTCTCTGCCTTTCTATCTGTGCTCTCTCTGTCTCTCTCTCTTTCTATGCTCTCTGTCTCTCTGTCTCTCTCTCTCTCTCTGTCTGTCTCTCTCTCTCTCTCTCGCTCTGCCTTTCCCTCTCCCTGTGCGTGTGTCCAGTGCCATGTTTTTACCCCTATTGTTTTTTGTGAGGGTGAAAAATCCCATAACAAAACATATTTTTGGCTGTTGTGTTTGATGTATTTATAGAGTTCAATTAAAAAATAAGGGTATTTTCACATAAACATACCAGTGACATGATGTGTCATTGGGAATGGATCTGCAAATGTGAATGTTTAAAAGGTTTTGCACACCTGCCAGTCCTAACCACATTGCTTTTGTTTCCTTTCAGTTATTTGCATGCAAAGAATATCATCCATCGGGACATGAAGTCAAACAGTATCCTTTTTTGAAAATGTTGTCCCCACCCATCAATATTTTGTTATATTATGATTTATAGTTAGTAGCTCACTACTGAGGGTAGAGATGGCCAATGAAGTGGTGTGGGTGACCGGGGTCACCTCAGGTGAGAAGCACACCCAAGAGCAGCCCAGTAACTTCTCCTTGACATGGCTGCAGACATCTTCCTTCATGAGGGCCTGACTGTGAAGATCGGGGACTTTGGCCTGGCCACAGTGAAGGCCAGGTGGAGCGGCTCTCATCAGGTGGAACAGCCCTCGGGATCCATACTGTGGATGGTGAGCGCTTCGGAACAAACATGTGAATCAATACATCAATATTATTCATCCTTCAATAGGATTGTTTGGAGAACAGTAAACCAAGTCATTGATGATGTAGATGACTTCTGGCTTGAATGACTTGTGTACATGTGTAAAGATGTGTGGGACTAGTTCTCCCTGGTCTCTCTCCTGTAGGCTCCTGAGGTGCTGCGGATGCAGGACAACAACCCTTACAGTTTCCAGTCAGACGTGTACTCCTATGGAATTGTCCTCTATGAGCTGATGACCGGGGAACTGCCCTATTCCATGATCGCAAACCGAGACCAGGTTAGTGCGGGAGATGTTGCCATTCAAATCCATGCATCAGTCATACTCACAATCCTACACACAGAGCCATGCTTGTGTCACTTGGATGTTTGTGTATCTGGAAGCTGCTTTTAAATTGCCAAGTAAGTTGCACAAGTGCAGCTAACAGCTAAATGCATGATCTCACTGCTGACCAGAGGAAAAACTCGCTATCAATAGAAGGGCTGACTTGCACCTGATGCAACAAAAAAGAAAATAGCGGTCTGTGAAAACCAGACATCCCTGCAAGTTTAAGGGAAGATGTTGGAGCACAGCATGAACGTGCCTTGTGAATACCATGTGACTTGGCTCTAGAAAAATACTTACCACAGAGCGGTGTTCTCTGCAGTCCCTCTGACAGGTTGTGTTCATGGTAGTGGTGCTGGTTAGCAGTCTGGGTGGTGGCTGGGGTGGAGCACTGGTTGCGTGCAGGCTTTTGGATGGCCCGACGCCCCTCTCATGGCAGAGGGTGGGTCACTGGCACTAAATTTAGGCCTCCCTGGGCTGGTCTGTGGCCCCTTTTTCTTTTTTTATTCGTTTTCAAAACCACAGGATGAAGGCTTGTTGGGGCCTCTGTTTTTGACGTGTTCTCACTGGAAACCGCTAGCTCTTGGCCTGCATATTCTCAGTCTCTTTCATTGTTCCTGCCGTTACTGCTGTTATTGTTGAACTGGAGGGGAGAGTGCTGCCAAACCTCAGGTCCAGTCCCCTCTGCTCTGCTGTGCTGTGTGGGCTGCACCCTCTGCCAGTGAAAGAGGAAAGTGTTTGTTGGATCTGTCTGTGCCAAAGGAGAGGAGACTTGTGGCTTTGAAATACCCTTCTGAGTGCGGAGCAAATCCATGTGGAAAAGTGCTCTGTTCAATTATTTCACATCTGGCAAACAATGTACGCAGCAAACCTAGGCCTCGTTTAGTATCGTGTTGCATACGCTTGTGGTATGATGTGAGATGGCACACCGGTCAAGTGTTGCTGAATGTTATGTCATATTTGACAAACGGTAGCATATGGGATCTATGTTGGTCAACCTTACAGTTTTTTTCAATCGCTAACAAGCGCATACACTGCAAAAACTGCTTATCTAACAAAATCTAACCAAGTGTTATTAATCTTATATCAAGATAAACTAGTTGGTATTGTTTTCAGTATAAAGAGACTTACCTAGCGCTTTCTTGTGAAATCATTTGACTTAATAAAAAAAAAAAAATTGACTTATTTTAAGACATCTCATCTTGAAAACAAGCAAATTTGTCTGCCAGTGCGTTAAGCAAATTTGTCCTAAAAACAAGCAAATTTGTCTGCCAGTGCGTTGACCAAATTTGTCTTGATAAGACTCCTTAAAATAAGTTAAAGTCTTAAATTAAGACTCCTTAAATTAAGTCAAAATGATCTTTTGAGAGGGCGCTAGGTAAGTCCTTTCATACTAAAAACAATACCAAATAGATTTTTTAATCTTAATATAAGATCAATAACACTTGGTTAGAATTCATTTTTTGCAGTGTACCCATACTTCAGCTACTTTTTCTAAACACAGACTCACACCTACAAAACACAATTGGACAAATGGATAATTTTCTTCACAAAAACACATTTTGTTAAATATATACTAACTCTTTCATTTTTTCCCTTTACTGTTTACTACAGGAGGTACAGTAGAAATACTGTTTACAGTATGATGGAACAGAAAAAGTTTTACAGTATTGCTTAGAGTGAACAAAATATCCATTAAACACACAAGAGCATTCTAAAAAAAAAAACAGCAGCAAAAAGCCCAGATAAAAAGGGGGGTAACTAAAAAAAACACAAAATTACTGTTTCTAATCTCTGCGATCTTCAGGGTTAGGCCACATGTTTCGCATCTGATAACATCGCATCTGATATTATCCAAGGCGATGCACCTGGGATAAAACCATTTGGTAGCAGAAGCAGAGGTTTTTATAGTGTATCTAAGGTTTGGAATATTGTGTTTGCTATTGTGGGATGTTGTGTGTTAACATTCGTAAATACTACAAAAACAATCCATAGTTTTGTTGGGAGGTATAGCTTGTCTGTTAAGAAAATGTAAGCATTGTGGAAATGTGTTCACTGACTGCATATTGTGTGAAAACGACATGAAATGTGTGAATGGTATAGCCACAAAAGACTGATGCTGTGCTAATTGTGTTTAGAGTTTTGAAAACGTGACAACTGGTTAGACAAACGCTTGTTAGCGACTGAATTTTTTTGAAATCATTTTGTTATCACAGAAAGTGTTTCAAATGGCATTGCTATGTACGTATGATCGTGCTGACCATACCTCAAAGAGATCACGTGTCCACTGTTGTCTCAGATTATCTACATGGTTGGACGGGGGTACCTATCTCCAGACCTCAGTAAGCTGTACAAGAGTTGCCCCAAAGCCATGAAGAGACTCGTCGCTGACTGCATCAAGAAGTCTAGAGATGACAGGCCTCTGTTCCCACAGGTATTACTACACATACTGTCTGACTGTAAGGTCTAATTTAATTATCACTAAAATCCATCAAGATATACCATTCGCTTCAATTACTTGAAGGCCTACCTTAATGTTATTGATGTAATTAGAGCCAGTAGAATAAATTAAATGTTTTGAAAATGATTAGGAAAAATAAAGGTACCAACAGTATTTTTCATTGTGAAATGTGTGACACATTTGAAGAATAATAGTTTATAATTGTTAATTTTCTTCTGTGTGTGTTGATACACACTATTTAGAGGTCACAGATATGTAAACAAATAAGTAAAAAGGGCCAAAATAGAAAATATGTCTATAAAGTGCATCACAGTGTGTGAACAGTGTGGTTTCACCATGCCTTCAGTGTTGCATCATTGTATGTTTGACTTTGTAACGGCACCCCGTAGATGAATGCATTTGGTGTCTGGCCAAGAGACTGGGGGTGAAGGACTGATCTGAGTGTGAGCGTGAGGGAGGACTGATATTAACATGGTGAGGTGTCTGTCTCCACAGATCCTGTCCTCTATTGAGCTGCTGCAGCACTCCCTTCCCAAAATCAACCGCAGCGCCTCCGAGCCCTCCATGCACCGAGCCACACACACCGAGGACATCAACGCCTGCACTTTGACCTCCACACGGCTCCCCGTCTTTTAGCACAGTGCCTCTCTTCCTTGAGTCGCCACGAAACGCCAAAGTGTCCCTGGAAATCAAGAGGGCCCATCTACAACACTAGCATGAGGATCGGCTCCAAGGCTTTAAGCACATTTAGCATTACTGTGGCTGTAGCCAGCCAGGCTTGTCTGTTGCACACTTTGAATGGACTTCTTTCATCAACCAGTAGTTCAAATGGTGAGAGGTTTCATTGGGTTACAGAACGGTCTAAATATGAATATTATGTAAAGAAAATGGCCGCCAAGACACACGTCTTCTAGTGCATCGTGTTCTGTGCCTACACGCCCCCTTCATACATTATCAGATTTTTTCTCTTATTGAAAGGGGCAAGATACATCATGAAGGAATGGAAGAGGGTTAATATTTTAAATCTGCTGTTTCTTTGAAACGTAGATGATTATCGCAGGCCTGTTCTTAAATCTGACCCGAATCAAAGAAATATTTTGTCTCGGGTCACGTCCTGGAGAGGTAAAGAAATGTAGCAATTTGAATGTTCTCCATACAGCGCGGATGTAAGACAATAGTTCTTTTTGACGGTCTAGATGTACAGTTCTAATTGATGCATTTCTGTTGTTCACATGTAGGTGAGATAAGGCATTCGATTTTCTCCTCTCTGCACAGGGTATTTGTGTACGGTGTTTGCTTTATAGGAATGCTGCAAGGAGATTTTCTCTGACTTTCTAAGGCTCTATCAAAGAACCGTGGGTCAGAGCATGGGGCCTCTTAAGAAATTATTAGGGATCTTTTTTGTCTTATTGCTTATCACTGAGGATAAACTTGTAAACTTGAAAGATTGTTTATCCATTGTATTTTAATAAAATTAAGTTAAATACTTTGAATGGTGACAATGTGTACATACCCCAAAATACATGTTCTTTATTTGACTACATACTTGTATACTTGAATACATACAGTTATGCAGGGCTTTTTTTGTAAATACACAGACAGTAAACATGACTATGAATGACCTTCCCATACATTGTTAGAAGGGCATACAACATTCCTGGTGGCACTTTTCTTATAAATAATAATACATACCCTTTGATTTGTACAGTTTCATATTAACATGAACCACATTTTCATATTTGCATGAAATATCTCCTTTAATAATATTAGGACGTGATACAAATTATTTGTTTTTTTATGCCATTTCACAAATACTTGTGGGGAAGAGAACTTCAAGTCAAATGATGGGCTGTAATGTTGACCTACAGATGCATGAGAAAGAGCATTTCTATAAATGTCCTTCACTGCAAACACTTCAGCCATGTAATAACACACCATAATCACTGCTAATTCATTACAGTCCTTTCAGAGCCACTCAAGGCTCTATATGACCGCATGATAAAAAATTCTTATGACGTAAAACATCACATGCCCTAATATTCAAGCTTGAACACAAGTTGAGCTAAGTTTGCAAACACCATATTGTATACTGTTTATGTTCTGATTAAACTTTCTTGGGTTCAATTACCTAAGAAAGTCACAGAAAGGTGCTAGGCAAAGGGTGCACAACCATAAGGTCAGATCATCTACACAATCAAATTAAAAGAGTACATACAGGGATCAGCTCACCTATAGGAGAGTGCCGAGTGGTCAGACCCTAAACTCAAGAGGGAGCCTGACTTCAAGCAATGGAGTCCGTCTATAGCACAACCCTACACTGAATCGCATACACTAAACTCCAAAGGATAACTGAGGCGTAGACTCACACAAACTGGATTAATGAATTCACTTTGGCTTTTTTGTGCCAAAATATCTGCACTGTTCTATAAAGCCTTCTTTGAAACAATAAGAGGTATTCTTTTTATATCTTTGGGTTTAACCCAATAGTACTTGAAAGCAAGACAAGACAACTGAATTAAATACTTATTTATATATTGCATGATTTCATAGGGCAATTTCGACAAAAATGCTGATAAAATTTGAGCTGCCTTGTATTTCTGAAACTGCATTTCAAATGATGTGCCCTCCAAATCTTAAAATAAGCAATAGCCTATTTCACATAATTCAGCAGAAGTATATAAATGGACATATGACTCAAAGCACTCAAAGTTGAGTTAAGTGCTCTGAGATCTAAAAAATAGTAAGGCTTCAGTCACAAAATAGAAGACCACAACCACAAATGTGATATCAACTACAGGGAACATACAGAATCTCTGAGAATCTTAATGGTGGTTGGGAGTAACTGTTGGGAATCATCTGTAGCTTTCACTGCTCAAACTCTGGCCCTAAGAATGGACTTTTTTCCTCTTTAGGTCATCCCCTCCCTGCTTACTTCATCTTGTATTTAACTGTTTAGCCACAAACATGCCATGACCTTAGCTTGTCTGAATCTGCGTTATGTGCGCTGATCTGCCAGGTCTCACAGGGCGTCTCTTCTGCTACAAAAGTGCATTAGGAGCCGCGTGCCACTGCCAGGATCAGCCCCTCAACTTCCACCGCAGATGGGCCACTAAGACCTCACTGTGAGAGAACATGGATGTCAATCTGGCAAAATTTACCTGATTGCATTAAGAAAATATAGCAGCTTTCACAAACATAACTGGTATTGGTGTGAGTACAGTAAATTTATAACGTTTTTTTTTTTTTTTTTCCCCATATACAGAACTGCCATAGTCTTTCACTAAAAATGTACCACCCAATAAAAATGCCATTTTAAAAAGCCTCATTTTCAACATGAAAGGCTTACCAGTGAGCACATTTTTATTGCCCAGTTCAGTACACAGTTTGATATGAGCCTGTGGGTGATCCTGTGGGCCATGAGTGGGTGTGAGTGCCAGGGGGACTGGGGGGCGGGGGGGGTGGGGGGCAGGGTTCAGTGCTGAGCATCAGTGAGGTCCTGGGGCCCCACTCTCGCTCCCTGCTCCCGACAGCTGCATGAAGAGATCCCCCAACTCGTTCACCTCGTCTTCGTACTGGGAGGCCCCGCGGTGCTCACGCTCCTCTATGAAGTCCCACAGGCGCACGGAGTTCAGGAACTGAAAGGTGACATGACAAGACACACACACACACACACACACACACACGCACACACACACACACGTTTAGGCAACTTCATACAACCTGATGCAAAAGTGGCTTGCCAAATGAATGTACCATGGGATCATCATGGGAATCCATACAGTCCATGCCTGCATCCTCTGTGCCCAAATATTTACAGGGGTGGTCAGGGACACCGGGTTGAGGTCAGTAAGAGGAGACCCCGTCCTTACCCGCACGTTTCCCTCGGAGCTGAGCTGCTTGCGAGGCTTGTCAGGTTCTGCCAGTGTGCCGTCAGGATAGGCATGCAAATAGAGACACTTCCCTCCAAATGGGCAGGTTCCTCGTCCTTGGTCAAAGTACTTGCAGGGCTTCTTACTTCAGGGACAAGCACAAGAACAATTCAGACACCATGCACTACAACTAGGAATTGGAATCCCATGTGACCAAAGACAGCATGGATGTTCAGATACTTCTCTGCTTTCGTGATACATTCAATCGGCCATGGAGTCGAGGTATGTATGTAACATTCAGCCACTTAAGAGTGTTAACTTCAATTAGGCCACATATGAAGTGTATGAATGTGCCCTACAGGAGCCATGTATGTACAGAGAAGGAAGAGAAAAGAGCCATGTCTTAAGCTCGTCACCGCTAAACCTTGAAGGCAAAGCTAATATTATGGAGTTGATACAACATCAAGAATGAAAGGAGTGGAATCTGGTTACAGGCGTAACTGTGAATATCAACAAACCATGTCTGGCTATTTGGGCATGAGTATCTGGGACTGCTGGTGCTCTTGTTCTTTTTCTTGCCCAAGCCTCTCAAGAGCAGCTTGCTACACTTCCTCCTAGCATATAGAGCCCATCAGTAGGGGCTTCAAAAGCAGCTGGTGGTGGGGACAAGCACTTCAGTCAATGCAGAGAGACCTGGCTGCTGACCTTTGGGGTAGCTATTTATGTGGAGCCCCGTGAAGCAGAGTGCTCTGGCTGTAGCCCACCAGCTCTCCATGGCTGCCCGAAGGTCACTGAACAACACGGCCCAGACAAAAGAGCTGCTGCCTTACTGGCGCTAATGGTTATTAAGGATAATATGCAAAAGGCCACTAATTCCTTCTATAGCAAAATAAAGCTCATGGTATACAAGGTTAGTTTAGCGTGAATGCAAAATCAGAACTGCTATGCAGTGAGGTGTAGTGAGTATGTGGAAAACTACAGAGGAAGTGAAAGCTCAAAGCCAAAGTCCTGTGCGCCACTCCCAGTCTCTCTTACCTGACGCCAGATTTGAACTCTTCAATGAGGCGATTCTTCTCATCCTGATCTTCTACCCAGTACACACTGGGAATGACGAACTCAGACACAACTCTACACTCGGGACAAGACCTGGACAAAACACAGACAAAAGAAACAGAAGCAAATATGTCAACAAGTTGTTCATTGTTCTGCAGCACATGTATGTATGTGTGTGTGTATGCGTATGTGTGTGTGTGTGTGTGTGTGTGTGTGTATGTATGTGTGTATGCGTGTGTGTATGCATGTATGCGTGTATGTATGTATGTGTGTATGTATGCATGTATGTATGTATGTATGTATGCCATGGGATTCCACTGGATTAATGTATTCAGGCATTTCACATTACTACATACATAATTATGCTTCTGTTCTGATGGGGTAGATGCACTTTGTTTAAATGTGATTGTGTGGTGATCACTTGAGTACTTTCAATGTCCTGCTGCTGCCTCCTGCAGGTGTATCAAGGAAACACATTTTCATTTCATGAAACCTGAATGGTTCTCGCTGTCCTGCACCAATCGTTGCCCTTACATTCACTCTTGGTCTGGAGATTTGTTTTCAGCTAGCAAAGTCAAAATGGACAAAGCCAGAAATATGATGACACGACCAGCACCATAAAAAAAGAAGACGCTGGACTAAAAAAAAAATATACTGTAATGCTACTCCCTCTTACAACCCCAAAACAGAAGAAGTTGGGACGTTGTGTAAAATGCAAATAAAAACAGAATGTGATAATAAGTCTGATCACTACACAACTTTTCCAGCATTTTGTTACCCCCGTCCCAACTTTTTTTAAAACATGTTGGTGGTATTAAACTCAAAATGAACATATATTTTCCATGAAATAGTCAAATTGGTCATTTTCAACATTTGATATGTTGCCTCTGTCCTTTTTACAACTAAATATGAGTTTAAAAGATTAGCAGATTATTACATTCTGTTTTTATTCACATTTTACACAACGCCCCAACTTTTTCTGATTTGGGGTTGTAGACTGGCATGGCCAGACTCAAATTCCTATCAGACTTATCTTGTCAATCAGAGTCTGGTTAACATTCCATTTGGGTTTGATTATGGGGCGTGCTTCAAGCGATCAGGGAAAAAAATGCCTCTGCACTTCTTCTTGATGTAATTACTTAAAGTGACCCATAACTCCGACTGATAGCTAGCCAAAATCCTGGGAATATGAAATGGGATTTTAGAATACATAACAGATAGCTGCAAGAGCAGACGACAGTATAAAATCCTTAGGGACCGCCGCTATCTTACACACACCTCACTTCTGACAACTGTGCTTGGTAAAAAAAAACGGTATTCACACACAGGGGACATAGTGTCCACCACAGCTGATGAAATGCCATTTCTTTTGAAACACACTAACGCCTCAACGTGCGCTTTTCCAGCTGTCTGGCACTCACTTGATGATCTTGTTCTCAAACTGCTTGGCGCAGCGCCACTGGCGAATGCAGCTGAGACAGTAGGTATGGCAGCAGCTGGACAGGATGCCGAAGCGTCGATCGGAGGGCGTGGCCTTCTCATACACCACCTCCATGCAGATGCTGCACACCTTGTCCTGGCTCTGCTGGGCCCGGAAGGCCTTCTCCATGTCCATCTCAAAGGCAATCATGCACATCTACATGGGAAGAGAAGAGAGGGAATATTCTCCAGTTCCATCTGACACATGCTAGGGATGGAAAAGTCCAGCCTCATAAGCGAACAGAAAAAGTGGAAAGTTAAAAATACAGTGAAAACACTAACTTCTATTGATGCTCCCCATACATTAAATGGCTATTATCAAAAGAACAACTGATGGACGAGGATTTTCCATCTCCAATTCCCAATGCATGTACTTCAACTCTTTCATATTTCACATGTGGCTAAGCTAAACCAGTACATTTCATTCAACAACCCACCACCATCTGTCTCCATGAAACACATTGTAACTGATAACCAATCAAAGGTGAGCAGCATATCAAGTGAGCTCTCTCACCTTTTCATGAGCTCTTCTCTGCTCAGGGTCCAGTGGGTGCAGCACCTGAAGCCTGCATATCTCACACAGGTCCCCATGGAGATAGGGACAGTTGTTGCCATAGTGACACTGTCCAGCAGCCGCATAAGGGCACAGTTGTGTCTGGGGCATCTCCGGGTAGGAGGATGAGGAGGAGGAGGAGGAGGGGGTCGCGGCGGCAGAGCACTCCAGCCCGGTCCGGATGGCGTCCAGGTAGGAGTGGGATTTGGCCTGCCCGCCGCCGTCTCGGTACTCCCAGCGGTCTTCCAGCACCTCCGCACTCTCTGCTGGGTGGAGGAGGCCTCGCTCACAGCCCAGTGCTAAAGCAGAAAAACAAGACGGTGTTTAACAGACTGCTCTCATGCCTTCAACTCTTTAAACAGTAGTAATATTAAAAGAGAACTGAATATCTATTCACTCTTGACATTGCTGATGTTGACTTGTAATTACAAAGACCCATTAGACAAAAGACAAAACAAAGTGCAGAAGTGATGAAAGCACCTACCTCTGTCTCTTAGCACCACTGACTTTTTGGCCGGTCTCCCAGTGTTTGTTGGTGGACCACCTCCTGACATTGGAGGTCCTGAACTGGTGCTGCTTCTGCTGGCCACATCAACACCTGGAGGCCCACTGACAGCACCGCTGCTGGTGCCACCCCCTACTCCACCTCCTCGACCACCTGAGAGCTTGACGTGGTCATACCTACATAGGCAGCAAGCCACGTTTGTAAGGCAAAAGCAAATGTTTTGCCACATATTGGCACAAAAGACTGAACATCTCGAGATCCACATATTAATATAGTGCATTAATATGTTAGAATAATGAAATGCATAACTGCTTTAGAAACTACTGCAGAGTTCAAATTCTAGGCTAGTAGTTTAACGTTAACTCTGTAATTCCAGGACGAAAAAAGCAGTAGGCCTACGTCTTCCATCACGAACATGTTTCAGAGAACACCACATCTCGCAATATCAAACAACAATGAACAAACTGAAATTTACCTGCAGCGGTCTCCATAGGCACAAACACCTTTCTGATAAAATTTACATATAGTTGACGGTTTACTTGTTGCCAGATCATGTGAAAACATACATCTGCTCCCTTCTCGACACACGCCATGGAGGAAATATCTTCAAAAAAGATGAAAAGGTGACATTCAGACGGTGCTAATCAGGACAAGTTATCCGAACAACTTATACAAAGAACAAGAGAGATTTCTCCAAGACACGCAATTACCACGGTAGAACAAAGTCATGGGGCAGTCTTTACAGAACTTGTTTCATTCAAATACTTGTCTAATGTAACATTTCATTAAGAACCATGCAGATTCGATTCGATTCGCTTGATCGTCTTCTTGCTAAAACAGGCGACATTGACAATTTGGCTAACGTTAGCGTGTTAGCCGGAGCACGTTAGCCAGTTCAGGCTGCACCATTTCTATCTCTATTGTCTCACCACAGTCACGTAGATAGAATCATACCAATATACTGCTTACACCAAACTTATATGACTCAAAATAGCACATTGAACACTGGCGTGTATCATTTACCTGCAGGTTACTTGCTTTGTGGACATTTTCATTCCATAGGAGCTGTCTTGTTTGTGTTCCTGTTATTGCGTTTGAGTGCAACCTGAAACTATCTCCCACTTACTCTAGTGGTCGATAATCCAACAGTTCCGCACCGTTGTCATGAACGGAGCCACACATTTTATCCGTAATTTTACACTATCACAAAAATGTTGCATGTTCTATGGTTAAATTAATTTAACGAAAAACGTTATATACAACTTGGACAGGTACATTTCACAATCTACCAAGGAAGATTGCTTTTATCGATTGAATTAATCGGAGACAACAGCGCGGATAGACTCCACCTCCTTACCTGTAGACTACGATTGTGACTACGATTATGAATGGAGAGAACAATTATCAAATTCAACCATTGTAAAAAGGCCATCTATCGTTTTCCAGTTGTAAATGTAGAAATGGATGGTCCAGGAGAAAACGAATTCAAACAATGTCCCATCTGTTCTGAGACTTTAATGTTTGACCTCCTCAACGCACCTGTCAGCATTCCGAGTCCATTTGTCAATGGACACAAAGTTCCTTGTGCTTTTGGAATCGGATCTGTGCACGGACCGTCTTTCCTCGGGTAGAAAACGTAAAATTTGAACAGATCGCCTAAATTGGAAATGCATTCAGAGCTTAACCATGTATTTTTTTTTTATTTGCAGGGAATGGCATGACACGGAGCTTCACGTTGGCATAACAAATTCCACAGGTTAGCCTTTTCGCATTCACCAAACTAGCCTAGGCCTACTGAAAACCTGGCACTGTGATCTGATGTGTATTGTCCTTCATGTATCATGACCAAATTGTTTCAGGCAAGCCAGATCCTACATTGAAAACGATGATTGATAGCTTACCACTTTGCTGTGGCAATTTGTTGCCTGCTGTCTCCTATCCCTTATGAAAAATAACTAGTATTTTGGGATAAGATATAGCAATCTTATAGGATAGCATAGTATATTGGGGCATACTATAGAAGTACTGTAAGACTGTGTACTATAAGAACACTAAGGCTATTGTGGAGTTAGGCCTATTGGGTCTACAGAGCAGCACTACCAAAGAACAATAGAAATCTTCTTTTTTGAAAGGGATACTTTTGTTGAATCTATACAACATCTCCTTATAACTGATAAAGTCAAATCTGCCCATTATCAGATTATTCAATGTCTGTCTCTAGGTGTGGTATATAACTATACCTTATCAGGACTCCAGAGAGATGAACATGGCTGGGAGAAATGTGTATGTTTGCAATTAGTCCCACCTTGGAGAGAGCATTTAAAACATACCTGGGACAAGGAGCTTGAACAATTCTGCTCCCATTCTACTTGGGCACCAGAACGGTACGGAGAATATAAGCTGTCCAGATAAAAGCTGAACAATAATAAATAATAGGCTAATGACAATAACTTAGATTTTTAGTGATTGTCAAGGTACCCAATGTCGTTTAACAAACAATTGAAGGAGAAATTCCAGCAATTTTTCACACAGATATCTGTTTCTCGAAGTCACAGAGAGTGTAGCCAAAGTCCTTTTAGGCAAGTCCCTCCATTCGGCGGCCATATTGCAACGCCTTTTGGGCACTCATCGGGCATCTGTTTCGGCAGAAACACGTGTGCGCAAGGCTTCACAACACATGATTGGCACATGTCTTCACAACACACCACATTATTGGCTCAATGTATTCACAACACAGCACATAATTGGCTCAATGTATTCACATGTCGACGTTTTGCCGCGGAAGAGGTGGGATATGTGTAGACAACTGATTGGCGTTACAAACTAACCCCATGCATTTCTATGGAGGATTTTTTGAGTGCTGCGTCTCCTCATTAGAAAGTCTCTGGTGTAGCAATGTAGCTGCCTGGCTGCTCTAGCTGTTGGCTGCAGAAACTCAAGCTAGGTAGAGCCGATTGTTTTTTCCCCCGTACTGACAGTACTTGGTGACCTCGAGAAACAGAGATCTATGTGAAAAATCACCCGGAATTCTCCTTTCAGAACACAAAATATCTAAGACCAGTTAAAAGTTTGCTGTTGTTTGTTTCCTATATAGATGATATCAAGAGTGCCTGAAATGTTTTTTTTTAAACCATACTGCATATTTCTGGACTTATGTTCAGTTTTGTGGTCAGACTGAAAAGGTCATTCACGCTGCTTCTCTGAAAGCAGAAAGCTACATCTTAAACTGATGTCTTACAGGTTTCACGAGGAGAGGGAGTTTGGATCCTGCTGCTATGGTTTCGCCCTTGCCTTTATAAACCACATACGTACCCTGGAAGGGAAACCCTCTTTGAGTAGAGAGGAATTCACAGGGACTCACATTCTTCCTAGAGTTAAGACGATCTCAAAATACATCAGAGTTTATCAAGAAATATCACAGAATGGTTTTTATATTGCTAACCAAATGGAAATGTAAAATAGATATTTAAATATACTGAGCAGTTTTGCCACTTTTTTCATTGGTCATGTTGGCAGAGATGACATCACAATAGGCCTTGGGTAAATGTCTCTATAATTATGTAGTAATCTAGTAAATTATTAAAACAAAGCAAATTATGTAAGTAATTTATTAAACAATTACAATAACATTCAAAAATACACTTAACATGCATATGATTGAGAATAGTGATCAAAATTTAACTTGTAATTGAATAAAAACAAATGATGTAAAATGTATACAAACACGGACACAAAATAGATATTTAAATATACTGAGCAGTTTTTTCACCTGTCCAGCTTTCAGCACTGACCACAGTAAGCTCATGATGTGCGGAGCCTCAGTAAAGCAATATAAACAACACACATGATACAGATGCAGTTGTGTGTGTGTGTGGTGGTGGTGATGGTGGTGGTGGGGGGGGGGGGGGGGGGGGGGCGATAACCGATATGTAAAACCAATATGTCAGTTGTCAAAAAGGGGGGTAGATAGTAAAGGCTATATGCTGCAAAAATTTCATTCAAAATCATTTAATTATGCAAACTTTTCTTTCTTCTTTTGATACACAATTGTCTATCAACTTGCATCACTTTGCAAGTGTAAATCTTGTGTATCATGTTAATCCAAGAGCTGAGTGATAGCAATTATTTTCATGGAGTAGGCCTGCACAATGGGCTATGTGCTTGTTAAGGGACCTGTCACAAAGCGGATGCTTTGCCATCGTGTGTGTGAGTGCACGAGAGGGAGAGGAAGAGGTGCATGCGTGATGGCAAGTGTTACGGTTGAATAGTTTAACAAAACAGTTTTAAAATAGTTCTTAGGCTATTTAAGCATGCAATTTGTGTCCATGTGTAAGCTATAAGCTACACTTTTGAGAGCCTAAAAGGCACGTTAATAGCCAGCTCAGGACGCGATTTTGTTCAGGTCGGATTAATTTACGGTTGGCCCTGGGTGCATGTAGTCTTTTCTGACAGTCCGTTTCAAAAAGGAGCAATTAGACTTGACGTTCGCTATCGCATAATTTAGGACTTGTCTGTACTATGTCCGCCGAGGTGTCCCGTTATTCACAATTAACGAACGAGGCGGAGGCAGAGAACTCCCGACACACAGCACCCGAGTTTGTGGGATAACTAGTAAACAGCATCAGTAACGTGCATCAATCGGGAATTCGCTAAATGAAGGAAGTGGGTGCTTTACTTATTGATCCGGATCAAAGAGACAATAGCTTACAAAGTGGTGTTTTTGTAACTTCAGTGTAGATGATTGTGATTCACTGCAACTTCAGCAATATAGGCTACCTTCCTTACCTTCGAAAAATAGCTCCGTAGGCTACAGCTGAAGCCCAGTCTGCCTCAGTGAGAATCCTAAACTTTGTCTGTGTTCAGTCTTCGATCCTGATTGGCTGCATTCGTGCTAACGAACAAATCAGACTGTGTAGTGGGCGGGACAATGCTCTTGACCACAGAGTAGCAAATTCAGGGAGTGAGAGACGCTGAGACGCTTTACAGACAAAGTAGCGCGTTTCATTCTTTATCCATTTCAATATCGGCTTATCGGTGGAAAAAATGACCGATACCAATTATTATAAAAAGGCTAAATATCGGCCCTAATAATCGGCCAAGCCGATAATTGGTCGACCCCTACACATAATACAGATGCACTGTCTGTTCTCAAAAGGCTCAGAATTGCATTTCAATGTGTCTTCTATCACACAGGGTAGGGTCGCTTTGTTCTGTCCATCTGCTGTTGTGGGGGTTAAGGATGAAAATCGTATTACATCATGCACAGGCTCTCTCCTGTGCTCTGATTGCTACTCATGCATAGCCTTCAATTGAACTAATTGAAAAAAGAAACACTAACTGTTTCTTATCTCTCCACTGAGCATGTCTTAATTAATCTTGTAATTAAAAGGAAATTGAATAGTTTTATAATATTGTGGAACATGTTTCTGGTTGATAAATTGCAATTAAACATTATTTAATTTATCCATTCATCCCTCGTTAGTGTATAATTTATTCATCATGTTGATGTGATTTATCTGAGCACACAATACCTTCTCTGAGACCTTTACATCTACTTTAAACTCTGGGTTGGATCACACTACAGAAAGCTGTTATAAAGCAAGATCCCATTCCCTGAACCCATTTAGTATTGTAACCGACCAGACAGTTTCCATAAAAAACACATGGCTGCTGCTCCCTCTTGGCATTAATACACAAATGGGTACTGCTACTCAGCAGGTATTGGGTTATGTGAAACCGGATAGGCTAATGGTTACAAATAAGGGTGTCTGTGAACGTCACACACATAGATACTACTAGATCACCCTCCACAGCCACTGGTGTGTGAAGGTATAGGAGCCAGCGTTATCGTTCCTGGACGTTGCTGTGTCCATGTGTGTTCTCCATGGATAAGAGTGTGGTGAGGTTCAGCCACTGCAACAAGGATATCTTTTGTTTCTTCGTGCCGGAGGAATGCCCCGAGTGTGGGCTCAGCTTCAGCGGCCGGAGGCTGGAGGAGGCACCCGTTAGCATACCTGACCCTTTCTGCAATGGACACACATCTCCATGCTCCTTCCTGGTGGCTCCAACAGATGAAAACAAACTCAGGTGGGTTGTTCAGTTACACATTATAGACCCTTTCAACAATAAAAACAAAAACAATGCTTGAACGTTCTATTTGGTTCCCAATCTACTTCCTCTGCATTAAGACAACATTTGGAATGTTAAAATGGAAGCCTTGTGGGGCCAACTATGATGCTGATAATGGAACTCTCTTGAAAGGGTCTATAATATTTATTTGTGGAAAATGTAAACAATTCTTGGAATTGTCTTAAGCATTTTTTGTTGACGTGGGGTTCTACATGTTACGCTCAGCTAGTGTTGTACACTACTTCCTCTTTAGAACATGATGCTGTGAGGGTTGGGTTCAGCTACTATTATGCAATTTGATTCCAATCTGATGCTTATTTCTAAAACAGAGATTTTGATGGAGGATTTGATCTTCATACAGGCATCACCAACACTAAGGGTATGAATTCATTCATGGCTGATATAATTGTATACATCAATATCAATTCATTCACAAGAGAAATGCACATAATGTGTTTTCATATTTGCTATGAAATCTTATATGATCTTTCTCTACAATGTAGGTGTGGTGTTTAACTATACCAAAGTCGGAGTGCGCAGAGATTACCAGGGCTGGGAGAGATGCATCAGCATTCCTCTGGTCCAGCCTGACATGTACAACCTCATAGACCAGTGGGATCAGTACCTGGAGAAGTTCTCCACTGCCCAGATGTGGGACCCGGTCTGGCAAAGGTACATTTGCAGTTTTTATTATTTATGTTTCTATATCTCTTGCTTATCAATTTTAGATCTGGTCATTTTAAAGCAGAAAACTACGATATCTGTCTTGATTCAGTTATGCTGATGATCAGATGTGTGCACAGATTGCTAGAAAGCTTTTCTTAAAGCAACATCAAAGAACTTTCCCTCTGTCGCACGCACGCTATTTGTTTATCCAGCACCGGCTTTGCAAATAACGATGTCCACAGACAAGGTAGAATATGTTGCTCGATTTATGAAAGTATGATGTATTGCGACATCAGATTTGATGGGGATCAATAAAGTATCTATCTATCTATCTATCTATCTATCTATATCAGATGCAAGTCAAATTTGTAGTTTCTTATGTCTCATTCCATCGAACTACAGATCCGCTACCCGATCTGGCAAACTTACATAGTGTGGTTATAGCCGATAGACGGCCGCAAAGCGAATGCAGAAGTGCCGTTCACCCTGTTACAAGTTGATGAACCACTGAAACGATTTTGGAAACATTATTTTAAGGTACAAAAAACTCTTTGGTGTTGCTTTAAAACACACACACACACACACACAAAAGTTGAGTATTTTTTGGTGTCTCTTACAGCTTTAATGAGGAGACCCACAACTGCTACAACTACACACTCATGTTCATAAACTGTGTGTTAGCAACTCAGGGCAAACGTGCCCTCAGCAAAGATGAGTTCACAAAGAGTTTTGTGCTTCCTCGGATAAAGCGGGCATCCAAATACACCACCCTCTGCAGAGAGATCTCCCAGAACCACTTCTATATCGTGGACAGTCCTCAGAAGAAGACCAGTGAGACAGATGCAGATTGCAAGACTTAATATTGGGAGGACTGTTATTGGGCACTCCATGCTGCTTTTATAATGCCATTTATGAACTTGACCCCATCAGGACCATAATGTTACAACCAGACTGACCAAGTGTGGAGTACATGTTTATCTGTGCCTATCCATATACAATAACTGGTTCATTATATCTGAATCCAATGACATAGACTCTTACTGTAGTGTTACAGACCTATTGGTAGAGGTGTACAATCCATGTCTTTCTGTGAAGATTTCCTGGAGTCAGAAAAAAGGTCTTACACACAACCAATTAAGAAAAGACTTCAGAGGACGCGCATCGACATCATTGTTATGTTACTCACTAGCAGATATGATAAAAAATGGAATATAATGCATCCCGCTGGCACAGCAGTATAAATAATTGAAATTGGGCTACAGCCACAGTTAAACAAACTGAAATGATTTTCACTCAATGAATCCTGGCCCTGCACGCACACCCTGTCTCACAGCAACAATAGGACAACATGAGCGTGACCAACCCAAATGACCTAAACTACAGATCCGCCTCAAGAGCTGCCTGCCTGATTAGCCATGTACAGTACATGTGGGGATCCCATTACCCACTAAGCGGTCTCACAATTAAAGCTGCAGGGGAGTTTTGGTCTAAAACTAGAGACTACCCAAAAGGCCATGCAAAAACTTTACCAACAGCCAAATGTGCACTAGTAACTGCTAATATGCTGAGACTGGCATCACCTGTTTAAAGATTTTCTTGCATTTTCATGGAGTGCTCCATCCAGGAACATTGAACTAATGCCTATGCAGGGGGGGCTAGAGGGAATGGCTGGACTTTCTGTTCTTTATATGCCCATATAAATGAAGATGACAATAACTGTAATAATATACCTAAAAAGTTGCAAATTATTGCATTGAGTTTAAAAAAAAAAAAAAAAAAAAAAAAACATACAGGCTGTGCTGTGACAGGTGTTCATTTAAGCTGCAGCAAAGACTTGTAAATGGTCTTCTGAGCATCTTACCTCCTGTTGCAAAAAACTGGCATTAGCCCCTCTCGCACTGAAGGGACTTTTGTCTGTGTTCAGTCTTCGATCCTGATTGGCTGCATTCGTGCTAACGAACAAATCAGACTGTGTAGTGGGCGGGACAATGCTCTTGACCACAGAGTAGCAAATTCAGGGAGTGAGAATAAATGAAGATTACAATAACTGTAATAATATACCTAAAAAGTTGCAAATTATTGCATTGAGTTTTGCAAAAAACTGGCATTAGCCCCTCTCGCACTGAAGGGACTTTTGCAGTTCCTAGCACCCCTTTTTACGCACATTTGGACAGCATGGGACCGGGGATTAAAGAGTTCCTCTGACAGCAGTTCCTATAACTATTTGAGCTCCTATTTTGTGGAAGGGTCTTTTCCCAGTGCATAAGAATCATGACTGATGTGCATGACAAGGCTCAGAAGTACCATTTTTAAACTTTTTTTTTTAATGCTTCCTGATATACCAAGCTTGTAGTTCGTCAATAACATCAGTAGCTAGTAACTAAATAGCAATGCTGTCGGTTTCATTACTTTATGTTCATGTAGTAATTGGGAACTCTGTTCTAGGGGGTAGCCTCTCCAGTTAGTAGTTAGTAAAACTGTTGTGTCCGAATGCACTATAATAAAGCTATGCAACATCCACAAATGTGCTCTACGGCGAAATATAGATGACGTTTGTACATTTATTCAGGAGAAAAGGATTGTACATCTCAAGTGACTGTTTAGCAGAGTATTCCAACAACAATTGGTCTCCAAACAATTAACGGAAAATCGGACTTCCAGATTCTTAAAACAGCTGCAACAAATGTTCATTGGCAAAAGAATGATTAAAGCAAATAAAGTCCACTCAACTGACAGAAAGTTGCAACATTTCTTCTAACGTCCATGTGGACTTTGGCCGTGTCTCAACTCTTGTAGAGGAGCTGCTCCACAGCTGTTGATTTGTTCTGACCGCCTTTGTAACAGTGACAGTAGTAATTCAGTCCACATCTATATGTCTAGATTTCATCTTGGTCGGTGCGCTCTCGTGAGGATATCCATCTGCTCAAAATAATCTCCTGAAACAACAACAGTGTATTAGTAAAGTACAGTACCTATAAAAAGTCTTCAGCCCCATGCTAAAGTTGACTAAAAAGAGGAATAAAAAAAAAAAAATCATCTTTTGGAAACTTTAGCATGGGGCTGAAGATTTTTTATAGATACTGTAAATCAAATAAACTACTGAAACAAGGAAAGAGCTATCAGATCTCACCTGCACTTTAATCTTCTTGATGCATTCTGGAGAGCAAAGCATCTCTTCAGCCATGTTCAACGGAATAACAACATAGCAAAACATCAGCTCCTGTAAAGCAGAGTACACTTAAGTACATGCCCCAATTCTACATTACACTGTATAATGAAAAATATATGTTCATTGTGCTATGTGTAGAATTCATTGTTATGTGTAAAACTATTTATTTTTCCATGCCATGGCTGCAGCCTTGCAGCACCTTCTGTAAAACACTGATGTCTGTATACATCTGTCCCTCAGAGTGATGCACAGTGCATTCCCCTAAAGTAATCAATTATGTGATTTTGCAGATTTGATAAAGGCTGTGCACTGTAACGTCGGTTGTTAATTTATCGGTTGTAAATTTATGAAGATCAGAGTGTGTGGCTACTCTGTTTTTAAAGATTTTGCAGACTGCCAGGTTGTGTCCTACCTTAGAGACATTACCAGTGATCCTGCTAAGGGCTGCCAGTGAGCGCCAGCTGAAAGGTCGCAGTGTTGCCCCCTTAAAGGACTCATCTACCCTCTCCACCACCACTGAGTAGCTGCACAGCAAAGGGACGTCAAAGAGAACATGGTCAGAGACACAGAGGTGTGAAGACAGTGGGGTCTGCTTAGAATCAGATAGTCAACGGGGGGGACTTCCAAACAATTGGATGACCTAAATCCTGAAAATGCCTCCATATTTTGTTATATACATACAGTATGCATTTGTTTGAAGTCCCACTTATGTCTTAACTTTCAAAATGATAAATGGGAGAAACCAACCTGGCATGATAAAAAGGTGGTCCTTTCCGGTAGAGCACTGCGGAAGACAAAACATTTACAGCTCTGGAAGATCACCAACCCAACAGACTGTAACTCTATTGGGCATCAGACAGACAGTGTCTTGTGTCACATGTGACCACGACTGGCTATTCCATACACAATGAGCACAGCTTGTGGTCAGACGCCAGGAGTCGGTCCCCCTGTCACGGTCATCATCTTAACAGCACTCAGGCAGGTGAGGAGCATGAGGAAGGCTGTGCTGTAGTACCGCTGAATAATTTAGCTGCCGCCGCTGAGTGTTACTTAAACCCTGGTGGAAAATCTCGCTCAGTGACTCTGGCCTGGCAAAGTTTGGCACCAGGAAAGAGAGAGAGCACATGATCGTCTAGTCAATAGAGTCAAAGACTTTCCATTGAACGTGAGCTGGCTCCAGGGTACGGGGCAAGGCCAGGTCATAAATGTTTCAGCTAGGGGGCCAGAGTTGTAGCAAGTGAATACATGGCAGAAGTTAGAAGATGGCAACCCTTTGGCTACGTGTTTAGGACTGTCACCTTGAAATACAAGATTTGTGTATGGAGTTGCCCCAGGAATACACATAACTGTTCTCATTTGAAAGACAGCATTAAAGATACTTATTTTGGAGAATGTGGCAGAAATTACACCCAAACAAGGTCACACAAATACAACATATTAAAAGTTGATGCTCACTGAAATCAGAACCGTATTTCACTCCTGTCTTAGGAATCCATCCTTTGGAGCGAAAATAATGGTAAGCCACATAGGTGGTCTCAAAGTTAGGCTGCATCGAACGAAACATTTCCCACATCTGGACAATTGACAGTGGTTCCTGCAAAATACAGCAGTGGCAGTTAAAAAGTACTAATATTATTATACACAGTAAATATGTTTTTTTTTTCCCTGAGAGGGGGATGGAAGATTACCTCATGGTCATAAATCGACAAGCAGCCCAAAGCATAGACCAGGAAGAATGCCTGAAACATGTATTGAACAAATGGACAAACACTTAAGTAAGTGGCTAAGATCTGCAATAACAATAGTTCACTTAGTACATCATAACCCCCCACTCAACATTTTTCTGCAGGGTGTAGGAGTGCAGGGTTCATTCGGGAAAACACTCCAAATTCATTAGGTTTAAAACAACACTGGCTATTCAACACAACTGAGCCCTTATAGGTGAACTTCACCATAGCATGACATAGAGCAGTGACAGGAAAAATGAAACAGTCCAAACTCCAAAGACTGATCTCAAAAGTGGTGTCAACAATAAAAACAAAAACAATGCTTGAACATTCTATTTGGTTCCCAATCTACTTCCTCTGCATTAAGATAACATATGGAATGTTAAAACGGAAGCCTTGTGGGGCCAACTATGATGCTTATAATGGAACTCTTGAAAGGGTCTATACTGATCTCAAAAGTGGTGATCCCTTGACTATCCCCCTCCAGCAGCTGCTCTTGGAAATGAAGCGAATAAATCCCACTCGTGGCCTGGAATAGAGATGTCAGCACGTTGGCACTGCGGGGAGGCCCGTTGTAACACTGCCACGCGGAGAGAAGGCACAGGAGGCCCAAAAGCTCGCCACTTTCACAGCCTTGTCAACTGTTTATGTTGGCCTGCGCCAAGGTTCTCTTCCCGCTACAAAACCAGCTGTGGCAATACAAGCTTAATTGGGCTTCTATTGTCTTTCCCCCCACACAAATTATTGCGGATACACAGTAAAAATAGTCAGCCAGAGTACTACAGATGATTAACAGTCGCCAGGGTTTGGCTCACCTCCTCCAAACTCAGCTGTAGGTATTCAGTAATCCTGAAGGGGTTAATTCGGCACACTAATTTCCCTGTGCCATTGGCCTGGAGGAAACAAACCATTGTTTTAAACACAATAGGTACATTTGTTTCTAGTCGACTGTTCACATAACATGACAAACTAACTCTCTTTTCGTGCTCTGATACTGTGGAAAGTAGCATGTGTAATATAATGAGTAAAATAGAGAGCACTGCAGTGCTTACACGTGTATTTACATTTCTCAGGCTTGATGTGGACTCCTCATTGTCATCCTGCTCCTCGACAAGAACATACTCAACACCCTGAACGCCAGCTTTGTTCTGGGTCGCAGCCTCCAGCTGACTGTCCCGCAGCCGACAGCCACAGTGGACGATCCAGTCGTCGTGCCTCAGACACCTGATTTGGGACAAGGTCTTCTGGTCTAGCTGCTTGGGCTCCTCTGGGTACAGACTGGCTAAGGGGTCGTGCACAGGGTTCCCTTGCCGTCGAGGCCTCTTAGCCTCAGGAGGGTTTTCACCTGCACCTTCATATGCATCGCTGAGACGTTCATTTCCAGAAGGTGCCTTTGATGAAGAATCAAGGAAATGTACAGTTGTGTCCAAGTATGACTCTGCGTTTTCCTGTCCATGAGGGCTGAGAGGGGTCTCTGCATGTCCATTTTCCTGATCCTTACCACTTTCTGTTACAAGGAATTCCACAGGCTGGGATAACCTTTCAAGGGTCTGATCGACAACCTCCTCTTCCAAACCTTGAGCCTGCAAAGCCTCCTGTGCCAATTGCACCTGTGTTTGATACCTAAAACATCAAAAAACAAATCTGGTTTATGAAAGAATTACAGCACTAGTTCACCTACAAAATGCATGTATGAGATATGTAGGCATATGAAGTACATGACAGTCCAAATTAGGCAAAAGCACCTGGAGTGGGAGATGATGGGGAGATAGAGGTCACCATGATCTACAAGGGCAAGCAGGAAAACTTTTAAAATCATACAATCAAGCGCATGTTTATAGTAGGCCTACATTTATGTTGATTCAAAGGCTCATTAACTTTATGTGAATCCAATTTATGTTAAATGTTTTTTGATTGTACACAACAAAAATAGGCCATGAACTCACTTTTCCACCGCTCAGACAGGCTATGTTCTGGTCTGCTTCTAGACAAAATGCCCTTGCCAAAGTAGCCCTGTGTCAAGAGTATGCAGTCTATTTACAACTGATGGTATGGCACGTATAAAACACAGGACAGCACTGGACAACACACATGGTATATTCTGCCGACCTACCTTACTGTACAGGGATTGTATATAGTCTGGATGCCTCACAATTACGTGATTATTGATAAGTTCGGCTTTGAATACAAGATGATGCCGGTGTGCCGCATCCTGATCGAATGTTAATACAGGCAGAGGCGCCTCATAAACTTCATAAACTCTTGCACGTCGTTTGGGAGCTTGAAAAACAGCTTCCATCAAAGCGCCACGAAGCTCTGCAACGACCTCTTTGGGATTATTGAGCAATTATAATGGTTAAAGATTTGCAGTCAATGGTGCATCTCCATGCCGATTAGTTGATCGTGATGCACGACAATCATTCACCCAGGAACTGACAGCAAACGAAAATGTGCCTACGGGTTAGGCTAGTAAGCTAATGAGAAGTAGGCTAACTAGCAGGACTGCAAACGAACCGAACAATAAAAACAAAAGTATAGGTACAAATGTACACTTGCCTAGACTTACATTACAGTAGCCTATCAGTAAAACTGCATGCGTGTGTGTATTCCCACAGCTGGAAACAGACTTGTGCGAGTCAACAAATTTCAAGCGTGTCACCGTGTGTGTTACCGCTATTCTTTCCCGTGGAGTGCAAAGAGGGACATTAGTTCCTGCATGTTTGCCTAATAGCTGAACATGGACCACAGGCTACTTATGCCGTTTAATTGATTGCTTGTTTTAATGAAAATAGCAAATTTCCATCTCATTAAGTCACCAATAAACCAAATAATGCACGTTATTATTCACGACGAATATTTGAGAGCAGGTTAAAGCTATATGGGCTGCCAAGTGGACATGGTTTAGGCCTACAAACAAAATATCTAATTTGTTCTAGTACAATTAATTACAGTAATTAATTTTCAAGTGGAATATAGCGTGTACGAAATCCAACAGCGACAAAATAGGCCAGGCTACAGAGATGACACTGTTCACCATCATGACCAGTAGAGGGAAATATCAAATAGGCTAACATTTGGACTAGAAGCACCTTTGTAAATCCAGATTGAAATGGCAACATTTTTTGGACAAAACCCAACAGTCAGAAAAATAAAACAAACAAATATGCAGTGTAAACAAGAAGGGTTTGTTCTACAAAAGTCACTTGTCAGGCTACATGTTTCCGTACATGTGTTTTATAGGTCTCCATCTCTGCCAGCCTTGTGCATCACCCAGTAGGGGGCAGATCTGGTACATTTGTCTGTCTGTCCATCTGTATGTGTGTCTGCTTGCAAAACTTAAGTAGGCCTATTTGTCTGATTTTCATCACATTTTTTAAAAATATACAAGATAGAGGGTCTTGGTCCTCCTTCATGATGACATCCAGATACAGGATCCCCCTCCGCAAGTTCTTTACTGTGAAAATTGCAGTTTGCAGTTGCCAAACTTCTTGTTTACTATTTTATTTTTGACCAGGGTTGCAATGACCTACCCATTAAGTACAGTCATTCTTGTTTATCTGTATTTTGCAAAACCTAGTTATTGACTATACTTTTTGAACCAAAACTTTTTTACACGCTGACACAAATCTGATTTTTAGCTTTTATGCTGTGCTGGAGTCATAGCAATAGGGCACGGGACTGGCATTTGGCACAAACGCACTAGGGGTTTTTGTGTGCATCTAGGGCCTAGTCCACACGTACCAAACCGATCTTTTTTTCCTCCGTCTTCCCTGGAACCGTATCAAGAATATTTGCGTTCAAACGGATCCATCTCAACACGACTCAACACGTTACTTCATACCCCAGGCCTATAGGTGGCACTGTTTCTTTACAGAAATTGACCAAAACTTGCGCTTTACAAACAGACAGAATAGGCTACAACGAAATGGCTAGTGCAAGGAAACCAGAATTGTTTGTGTGGACTGATGGTGAACTGTCAACTGTAAAACTAATAAACTTTATTTTACTGTTTGTGAAGGGTGCAGTCCCGTCCTTTATTTGGCTAACGCAGGTAGGCCTACTAATCACCTTTAGTTTCTTTGGTTGTAGGATAGTCCGTGATTCACATTAGTTTTGGCTATCACCGCAATTAGGCTACTAAACGCAAGGCTTACCCAAGTTCTAGGCTATTCTGTCGCCACATTTATAATATTGCTATAAAACCTTCGTTAGTAACAGTCAATACTTTTGCCTGCATCAAATCGCGCATTTGCATTCAGTGTGCTACCATCGGCTTAACGTGAGTTCTAAGCGTCTTTGTATACTTATATCTGATTTCACTCGACTGTGAATGCATGTATATATGTTGTAAGACATGTAAAATAAATGAATGACACTGGCACTACGCACAAATTAATAGCCTAAACTTACACCGCACTTTCCTAATAACTTAAGTTCTCTCGCGTCACTGACCGTAGCTAGAATGCATAAAAAAACACCGGGAAAAACAGTGTTCAGTCCACCAAGTCATAAGCTATCGGCGCTGCGCAGCACCAGTTGTGATATTTATCTTACGGAGTGTAATCGTAGGTAATGTCATGTATGAAAACTAGTATTGTTAGGCAATACTTTAAGTGCAAGTCCAGGGCAGCTGAGGTGTGGCGATGACATCATCGATACGCAAGCAGGATGTGCGGTTTCGCTGTCTAAACGAATTCAAACGGGCTACGGTTTCAGATTTTTCCACTCTGGGGGCCTGTCCACACGGAGACGCTTTTTAGGTTAAACGCAGAGGTTTTGCTTCGTCTTGGCCGAGCGTCCAAACGAATCCTGTAAACGCACTGCCCGAAGCCGCACTTTTCTGAAACCTGGTCCCAGAGTGGAAAAATCTGAAACCGTAGCCCATTTGAATTCATTGAATTCACTGCTCACCCCTGACGGGGAAGGACCTGGAAAAGGTGGTCTAAAAATTGTCTGTTCCCTCAACACTCTGGATGGCTAGCCGCAGCCATCGGAGCATCCCCTACTGCGGCCGAAAAACCAAAAAGAATATTCATCTGAACATTGCCACCTGGAATGTCCGCACCCTACTGGACATGCCTATAGCATCCAACAGACCTTGCCGAAGGACAGCTCTTGTAGCCCTTGAGCTTGCAAGATACAACATAGACATTGCAGCCCTCAGTGAGACCAGGTTACATGGCGAGGATTCCCTGACGGAAGTAGGTGCAGGCTACACCTTCTTCTGGAAAGGGGTTCCCGAAGGCATGCGTCGTATCCACGGTGTGGGTTTTGCTGTGAAAACCAAGCTGCTGCAGAAAATTCCGGAATCCCCTGTGGGCATCAGTGAGCGCCGATGACATGGCACATTCCTCTTACCAAGAAGCGCTTTGCCACACTCATCAGTGCTTATGCACCAACCCTGGATGCAGATAACAACACAAAAGAAGATTTCTACCATCGTCTTGATGAAGTTATCCAGAAAGTCCCAGCCGCCGACAAACTCCTTCTTATGGGTGACTTTAATGCACGAGTGGGAAATGAGCATCTCATCTGGAAGAAGGTCATTGGTCAGCATGGAGTAGGAAAAATGAACAACAATGGGCACCGCCTACTATCCCTCTGTGCAGAGCATGAGTTGCTTATCACTAATAGCACCTTCCAAATGAAAAAACATCGCAAAACTACCTGGCAACATCCCAGATCTAAACACTGGCACCTTTTGGACTACATTATTGTTCGCCAAAAGGACAGACAGGATGTGATGATCACTAGAGCCATGCAGGGAGCAGAGTGCTGGACTGAGCACCGCATGGTCAGATCCAAACTACGCCTGGTCATCCCACCTTGCTGTCCCAAGACGGCCCCAAAGACTAGAAGACTAAACATCGCCGCTCTCTCCAACCCAGACACCATTGATGACCTCCGTCGCCACCTTGCATGCAACCTCTCTCATGTCCCAGAGGAAGCTGATGCCAAAGACTGGCCAGTTCTATCTGCCGCCATCCACTCTGCCGCCTCAACAGCCCTTGGCACCAAGGTCAGAAAACATCAGGACTGGTTTGACAACAACTCTTCTTATATCCATTTGACTCTGCAAGAAAAACAGCAGGCCCACAAAGCCCTGCTCTCCAACCCACAATCCTCCATGCTAAAAGCCAACTACACCAAGGCTAGAGCCAAAGCACAGCTGTCACTAAGGGCCATGGAAGACACCTGGTGGCTGGAGAAAGCAAAAGAAATTCAACATCTTGCTGACTGTAGTGACACGCATGGCTTCTATGATGCCATCAAAGCTCTCCATGGACCAAGGAAGCAAACCCTCACTCCTGTTAGGAGACAGCCTCCTGAAGGACCGCCAAGAGATCCTTGAGCGCTGGGCCGAACATTTTAATGGTCTCCTCAATCACAGCAACCCTGCAGACCCCAACATCCTTGACAAGGCGCCTGTTATGCCACAGATTCAACACTTGGACAGCCCTCCTGACTTCGGAGAAACATCCAAGGCGATCAGGAGCCTGAAAAATAACAAAAGCCCAGGACCCGATGGTATTCCAGCGGAGGTGTTCAAACATGGGGGCTACCTCCTCACACGCCGCTTACACCTCTTGATCACCAAAACCTGGCAGTCTGAGAATGTACCCCAGGACTGGAAGGATGCCAACATCATCGTTCTCTATAAGCAGAAAGGGGACAGAGCAGACTGTGGCAACAGTCGAGGAATTTCGCTCCTCTCCACAGCAGGCAAAGTCCTTGCAAAGATCATGCTCTCCCGACTTGTCGAGTACATCTCAGAACTTACTCTCCCTGAAACACAGTGTGGCTTCCGTAAGTGCAGGTCCACAACTGACATGATCTTTGCTCTACGGCAGCTACTTGAGAAAAGCAGAGAGCAGCGCAGAGACCTCTACATCACCTTCATCGACCTCAGCAAAGCCTTTGACACCATTAACCGTGACATGCTCTGGGAACAACTTGGCAAACTTGGTGTACCACCCAAGTTCCTCTCCATTCTGCAACAATTGCACGATGGCATGCAAGCCAGAGTTGTTATGGGAGGGCTTCAGTCTGATCCCTTTAAGGTCAATGTTGGGGTGAAGCAAGGCTGTGTCCTGGCACCAGTACTGTTCAATCTCCTCCTCACAGCAATCACCCGACTGTTCCACCGCGCCCTGCAGCACAAAGATGGTATAGACCTGGAATACCGCCTTGATGGCAACCTCTTCAACATCCGGCGGCTCCAAGCTCAGACAAAATCAACCTGCCACATCCACGAGCTCCTGTATGCAGATGACTGTGCTGTCTTGGCACACAGCCCAGAATCCATGCAGCATGCCCTGGACACCATCTCAGCGTTGTATCAGTCCTTTGGTCTTCAAGTAAACACCAAGAAGACAGAGGTCATGGCGCAACTCTGTACCAAATCTCCTTCACATGTTGGCTTCCACATCAATGGCAGTCCACTCAGTCTTGTTGACCATTTTACATACCTGGGCTCCACACTCTCTGCAGATTCCACCCTTGACAGTGAAATCCACCATCGGATCAACAAAGCCTCATCAGCCTTTGGGCGCCTTAGGAAGAGAGTATTCGGCAACAACAACCTAAAAATCAGTACCAAAGTAGCTGTCTATAATGCAGTCTGTGTCACCACCCTACTCTATGGGGCAGAAACATGGACGCCGTATAGACGCCACATAAACATCCTGGAGATGTTTCACATCAGATGCCTCCAAAAAATACTCAACCTGTCCTGGGAGGACCGCATCCCCCATACTGACATTCTGACTGCGACTGGCACCACCAGCATGGAAGCAGCTCTGGCCAAAAGGCATTTACGTTGGGTTGGCCACACCATTCGCATGCCTGGCTATCGCGTCCCACACCAAGTCCTTTATGGACAGTTGCTCAACTCCAAGCGGGCCGCTGGTGGCCAGAAGAGACGATACAAGGACTTTACCAAAGAACTCTTGAAGCGCTGCAACGTCAACCCTGGCCAGCTCGAGGCAATAGCATCCAACAGACCAGCCTGGAGAGCCACGTGCAACAAAGCAGCTGAGCAAATCAACGACACCTTCATCCAAAGGAGGACCGCAAGACGTGCCCAACGACACCGGCAGGCAGACCCCACCTCCCAATCATCAGGACATACCTGCTCCATCTGTGGAAGAGTGTGCGGCTCCAAAATCGGCCTCCATAGCCACGTGAGGTGGCATCAACGCCAACAACGTTGACCAATCACCCCCCCTCCCAACCCCCTGGAACAAGCGTCATCATCGGAAACGATGGACAGCTAACCGTATGCGTGAGTGTGTGTGTGTGTGTGTGTATTGCCGATTTAACACCAATATATGCTGTTGTGTCTTGAACATTTGGGCACTCTACATGGGAATACATACAGTATGAATGAACACAACAGATATGGTGGGGGGGGGGGGGGGGGATCAGATTGATCAGAATTAATTAATCTAAAAGCAATATAGGGAAATTTAATCCTCTTTTTTCCTCGTTTTCTCAAGCACAAAAGGATGCAACTGTCTCACCAGTTGGTAGAAAATCAGATGGAAGGAAAACTGACTTGGATAGCTAGACAGACTTGCACAACACACACACAGTCAAGCTGATGGTTTACTCAACAGTTTCTCAGAAACATTCTATGTCTTTCCTCTTGCGAGAAACTCCATGTGCCAACTTACTTCATGGAGACAAATACAGCTGGTAGACACAAAGCTTTGTGATAAAGATTTTTAAATTCAGTATGCAAATGTACCATTGTATAATATTTAATTTTCAGAATACACTTGGATGAATTTTAGTTTTAAAAGAACAAAACATATATTTTTGTTGTAATATTTGATTAATGAGCCTACGTTTCCAAAATATTTGTCCTCATGGCAAAGAGCAACAGAAAGTGAGAAAAAGAAAGCATGAAACAACATTAGAGGGAGCATTTTTGACCTCTTAAACCCCTCCACTCCCCATCACCCCACAATGGCAGGTGCCTCCTGTCAGTGGCAAGCCTTATTCATGACTGAAATTCCTATGCCTTCTTCAAACAATGAGGACAAGCCCAAGCTGCTGCTTTTTAAGGGCCCACAAATATACAGAAAATAATTTCCCCCACCGAATGCTGTCTTTGGCTCAAGTCCTTTATGTCTTTTTATAAAGCCGGAAAATTTATTTTTTGCAATTATTTGGCAGAGCCAGCAAAAGAGTCTTGGCAGGATATGGTCACCGGAGAATTGGTAGTAACAAAGTAAGGATATGCTGACATAACATAAAAAAACACATTTAATCATCATCATCCTCAAAGCAGACTCCAGAATACCCACCTGCCAATCCTTTAGCGTGATTGCCTGGCCAATGCTTTCTCTGTCCCCTTTTCCTTTCACATCTGAATAGAACCACCACCCCCAGTCCGTCTATCAGCAAGATTTACAAGTTTATGAAATCAATTTGAATGGAGAGTGAAGCAAACTCTCTCAAAAGGTTAACTTTTCCCATCTGTGCAAGATGGGGATTTGAAGTACTTTGGAGTTAAGTCACAGTTATGAATAATGCAGTGATGTATCTCATGGGAAGTGAATTTATGTAGCTGACTTAGATATGATTCTCAGCTTCATGATGATGAACAGAGTTACATTAATTCCTAATAGTAACAGCATTTCCCATAGGAAGGAGCTTAACATTGAGTGAGGGTCAGGAACTTACTTTCCTTTCAGTGAGCCAGTATGTTTCAAAGAGTAACGGCTACACCAAACTGGATTAAACTATCAAAGACTTCTGTGCCCGAAACCAAATTTGTCCTCTTTACACCTGGTAAGTGTATTGTCATCTAGCAGATATCCATCTCTTGAGTCAGTTCAACTCAGTTCATGTTTTGCAATCACAACAGGGTGTGTTTCTTGTAGCACGCAATAATCTATGACGTAATGACAGCCAAATAGGTTTGCATGTTCTTGGATTGCACGGAGCTTGCCATGGTTGCATTGAGTAGGTAGCTGAACAAGTAATACCATAGGGAAATAGTTTGACAAGGTTTGGCTGGATTATGACAACTGGCTGCTTCACCCAATAACTAATTGCTGAGGAGTGTTTCCAAGAGGAAATTTACACAAAACTTTATGAAATGTTTTTACTGTATAAATTTAAACATAAATTCCCAATATGAACTTATATAACTAAAATGATATCTTATGAGGGATTTAGATATCCCTACAAATAAAAGAACACAAACCTTTAGAAGGCACAGTTATGTATTTCCCTTTCAATTCACCAAGGCACAAAGACTCAAAATCATTTAATCAATCAGTGCTAGATAGCTAGAAATATATTTTTGCTGGTTGAGTGACACCTCAAAAGAGATACATTATTCAAGATGTCATATATGAGATACATTCTATGAATTATGATGCACCTTGAGATCTTGATTAAATGAAAAAAATCAAATTGGACAAAGCAAAAATTACATGTATATACACAGTTTGAAGATATAAAGAGTCCTAAGAACATTCACAGTGACATTTTCCCTTGTTTCAACACAATCCTGTATATTCACTTCCTTAGTAACACTTAACAGAAAACTACCTGACATAGCCAACATGGATTTTCCACAAATATGGTAAAACAACAGACCATGGCGAAACATGGTAATTCATTCAACACTCTGTGACCTAATACTATTGATACATACACATCTCTATTATGTTACCATGAACATATAACTGTTTCCTGAAGGTAAACAGCCATGTGTATAATTTTACAGTTAAGATTCTTAGCTGTTTAGATTGGTTTCAAGACATTTATCACTCATGCAGTTATCAAAGCAATTGTATCAATACAAAAAAGTCAGCACAAGTCTCACAGAAGCATTCAAATGAAATCATCATTCTTTCTCAAACATCGTCAGTCCCTGGACCAACCCCATGACCGAGAGCAGATCACCTGCCTGTCATCCAGTGCGAGAACTCAAGTCACAGCTCTCCACAGCTGCCACCAAAAGGCACGAACGGAGCTACAGACGTGGCATCACATCATACATCATTTTTGCTTATGTTTTTCCTAGTACAAGTCTCTCATGATCTCCTGGAGAAGTGGGTGCACACAGATGTCCACTTCTGACGTTTTAATCATTCCAAGCAATTGCACATGATCAGACACCATCTGCCGGAGGTCCGTCATCTTCTGCAGCAGCTTAGCGAAAAGCTGCAGGGAGTCAGGGTGGTTCATCTTCAGCTGGAGCTCTAGAGAGTGGAGCACAGTCTCCTGCAGGTCCTCGATAGGCTTGACGTTGAGCAGGCCAGGACGATCTGCGTCAGGAGAAGAAAAGGGGAAAGACCGTCTTAAAATAACACAATTAATACATTTTCCCTTTTGTCGCTTTTCAACGTACTGGGTGTCCATTAAGGGCTAAGGAGGTACACAATTGGTCTGAAACCGTCAACCGTCTGAAACCGTCATGCTCTTACCTGTGACAGCATGACATAGTACATGCAAAACCAGGCATCAGACACGGCACACATGCCAGTGTCAGAGACTCTGTTCTCCTTATCGTAAGCCAGTATGGCAAAGAAATGAGTTTGAAGCCATTATTTTATGGTCAAATAACTACATTGATTACAAAAATGTTTGTAATTGAGTTTGAGATTGTGCATGAGTCATGTGAATGGCAGCCCTATCTAGTGGTGGAACAGTTGACTTGAACACTGCAGTAGACAGAAATCACACATAAAGAAGGCCCATTCTATTGTCTGTATTTCTTGTCATCTTTTGTACTTGAGAGTTAATTTTTCACAAGCTTTCGTGCGATGGCCTTATCAATAATCAAGTCAAAGTTCAAGGTTGTGATGTTATTAAATGACCACAAAATGCTAAGCAATAAATCTCTTTGTGATAACCATTTTACAAACCAGTCTAGACTGGCTACAGACAACACAGGTGGTTAACACTGTTTACACATTTCGGTAGCACTGGTGTACTACAGACTGATATTGAGGTTACATGTGAACTTACATCAAGTTATTATGAAGAGTTTGCTTCCAAAACGCTACATCCTCTATTTTAATGAATTTTCATAAATCATTTGTTTCCATTTTGTACTTTTTGTAATTTCAGTGGAAATGTAGTTGGGTATTGTTATTTGATTTATCTTTACTCAATCAAAACAACAGCACTGACATTTTATTGATATTACCTGAAATACACAATTAAATAACATGACTTATTTAAGTTTTCAAAAATGGATTTATAGCATTTTGGAACCAATTTCTTCATATTTAGATAAGAGCCATGTGCTTATGATTTGTCTGATAAGCTTGAAAAATGTTGGAAGGTAATGCTATCTACAAACCCTGACATTAGCTGGTCTTGTGATCTGGACCACACTTTATCTCACACAAGGAGGCTGATACGACAAGAATGACTAAGCAGTAATCATGTTGTTGAGTAGATGCAGCTTATTCAGATTCTCAGACAGCTATAGCCTAGTGAATGGCTGACTAAATGAAACAAGCTAGTCTTGTCATATTTTAGTGGTCTTTAAAGAACTAGGGCCTGTCAAAAAAAGAAAACCAAACCCCTCTGGTCATAAAGCTTTTATGACATTTTATGAATGAATTCATAAATACATATTCATTCAAATTCATTCATACAATTTTATGGGATCACTTATGTTGATTAATTGGCAAACTGCAAAACTGAACTTGCCACACTGAATCAATCATATAAGATAATACAGTGTGGTGTAAGATTCTGATACTTAACATAAAATTCCTCTGTCCACCCCCAACGTCTCACCTCCACTGAGAATGACAACAGCAAGGAAGAGTGCCATGTCACTGTCGTCCAACTCCAACGTGTTGAACTTCAAGGCGAACTCAAACTTGGGCTCCATCATCTGACAGAAGGGCTTGCGCAAGCTTTTGACGAACTCGCGCGTCATGAAGATCTGGCCATAGGCAATCAGTGTGCCGTCCTTGTTCATGAGTGGAGACATCATGATGATGAGCACCTCGATGACTCCGTACTTCAGCAGCGTCACCTGGTCATTCAGGTCCAGCTCCATGAAGCCCGGGATGCTCTTGGCAAACTCGGTGACCTCGCGGACGGCCTCAGCTGATCGTGATTGACAGCGTTCAAAGAAGCGCAACTCCACTGAATCAACTGTGTCTCCAGGTAACAGGCCCAAGTCAGGCTGAGGACCGGTCAAAGGGAACCGGATCTGTTGGCTATTGATGTACTGCTCACCCTCGATAAGGGAGCGCATGTCATGGATCACAAAGGGCTATGTGTGAAAGAGACAAAGAGACACAGGGGGAAAGAAATCAGAAACCACACAATGGCAGAAATCAGAAATCAATTCCTTTTTCTAGTGTTGCTCCGATATCTACATTTATGTGTTCTTGAGCATGTTCTTCACTGTTGTTGGTAAGTGCTTAATACAGTGTATACGCTCATGTTTGAAAAGTTGAGTCATGCCGCAAATGTCTATGTTTTTTGTTGAAAGTTATACAAGAATTGTTCTATTCATTTTGAATTCATAAATCAATGAATTCTCCATTTCAAAAGTCTTTAGTTTTTAAGATATCTAGAGGATATCACTCACTTCATATCTCAGAGGTGTTTTATTCACAATAAATTTGCACAGCGTCTATGCAAATCTGGTGGTTGTACTTGCAATGACGTCCTGGTTCCTTAACACATTTTTGGGTTTGCATAACTCATTAACATACTCTAGGCCTCATATAACCTTATACCTTGTGTAGTTTTACTTCTACGGAAGGTATGGGCTACATCATAGAATTGAACTTTAAGAAAGCCAGAGTCTTTGATAAAGAAGTAGCATCAAAAATGTTTCGAGTGAAAGTGAGTCTACACTAAAGTAATAATTTCTGCAGCCTTAAATGAATAATCAATTTAAAATATGTGGTTTCTGGAATTTCTTCTCAATATTACCTGTAGGAATTTATTTGCCATTTAAATTGCATGCCACCTTAATGAATATGCATATATTTTTTCAAAAACTTTTGAGCCCTACATGCAATGTAATAATGTCAGCAGAGTACATGCCAGCCTGTGCATGTACTACAGTTAGAGTAGGCCTTCCAAACAATTTTACAACTCCCATAGACAGCCATTGTAAAGGTGTCATTCAGAGTTTACTGGGAGTGGCCCTGCAGGTTAAGAATTGAGAAGACTCCAAAGCAGCGTGTGTTTACTTTGGTTAGTAAAAGAAAGCAACTATTTTTTTTCTGCTTTTAAATCCAAAGGGTGACATTTTTGCTCTTTTACTTTTTTCCTCTGTGAGCAGCCCTGCCTATATTTTCTCTTCTTACAATAGCTTGTTAAATGAATTAATATCATATTGCACGCAAAGTGGCCATGCTGTCTTCAAAAAGATTAATTGACTTTCCTTGAAACAATATATCATCCAAAGAAAATAAAATAAATCTAAGCCAACGCTGATTCAGTTTCACTGAAGCTGAACAACATGAGAAAGCCCATTTTTGAAAGCACTCTGTCTGCCACTCTACAGCTGTCCTGTGCTAGCGCTTTGTTTATCTAAAAGCATTGAGCAGTTGTTGGAATATGACCATGTTTTCGGCCTTTTAAAGTATACAGTAAATGATAAGTGATTAGTATCCACTAGTGGTTCCATACGTACTAGTCTAAATATACTAAAACAATTAGTTTACCACTAACCACTTACCAAAACTAATTTTTTTTTTTGCCACACCCACTACATATTATCATAATCCTGTATTTCTGTCTCCTTCTCATCTGATTGTTCTCTGATTGTTTCTCGCCAGGCCTTTGCTAATGTGTGCTACATAGAACAAACAGTAGAGTTCATGGAAAAGTTGTGAGCTCTAGGTGTATCCTGATGTAAGCATCACGTGTGAATGTTTCTCCATGCTGCAAGCAATCATCGAGTGAAAGTTTCATTAGGACATGTTGAGGGTTGGAAATACTGGTGTATTAACAATTGTTTGTTTATCCTATTTTATATCCTAGTAGTTTGAAGTTCTAAAGCCTAAATGAGTCTGTTTTTTTAAGTGTAACTCCAGAGAGAGAGAGAGAGAGAGAAAGAGAGAGAGAGAGAGGGGAAAAGTGAAGCTTTGACTCACAGAGCTGTCGCTGCTTTTGCCTGAGAGGATAGCCCTGGCCTTGGCTTTGGTGAGGGGGAAGTACTTGAGATAGGACTCATATAAATGCTTGGCCAGGGCCCGCAGGTCAGCTGACTCTGGGTGCATGTGGTCCATGTCAGCCGAGACCTCCGCCAAGAGCTTCTCCTTCTCCGCCTGGGGCATGCGGCCAAAGCGAATGGCTGGGAAAAAGCAAACAGACAAACACTTCTTTAAAAAAAGTGAAATGAATTACAAAAAAGAGAAAAAGGCAAAAAAAGCCCCAGGCTAGGTCTTTGCTCATAACTCAGAAGTGCGTGGAGGAGTGAGTGGGATGGAAACTGGGAGAGGCCAACGGGCTGGTTTGGAAATCAACGTCACCATGAGAGCTTGAGAAATGTCCAAACTGCCAACTGGAAAATGTCTTTATTTCTTTAAACAAGTGCTCCCACTCCTTGATGATCACAATGAAAGCTGACACACCACTAAAAATAAATACTGACCGTTGAGAAACATTTTATGACACATTTGGACACGAGGAAGTCCGATTCATGTCATCATTTTCTCCTGATAGCAGTAAAATATTAATTAAGATCAATACATTTCTAGCCTATACAACGTATATTAGCTAATCAGAATGATAATACAATGGAAAACATAGGTAGAAAAGTCAAAGCCTATTGCTTTCCTATAGTTTCCATGATTGCTGGACTCTCCAAACACAGGACAAGACAACACAAAATGCAAAGAAAAACCCAAAACCAGTAAGATTATAGTTCAACAGCTTCAACAGTTCTCCAGTCTGGCATGTCCTCAACCAGTACTATTTGATTTGATGATAACATGTGACATGCTGACAGGTCTGGTGTTTGTTTTGGAATGTAAAGGACACGTTAAGGTTGTATATATGACACATTTGGGCAGTCGTAGCCTACTGGTTAGCGCTTCGGAGGGTTGTTGGTTCGAACCCTGACCAGTAGGCACGGCTGAAGTGCCCTTGAGCAGACTTAACCCCAGACTTAACTGCTCCCCAAGCGCCACTGTTTTTACAGGCAGCTCACTACGCCGGGATTAGTGTGTGCTTCACCTCACTGTGTGTTCACTGTGTGCTGAGTGTGTTTCACTAATTCACGGATTGGGATAAATACAGAGACCAAATTTCCCTCACGGGATCAAAA